>NW_026530188.1:12500-87664 GCF_027887155.1 Malaclemys terrapin pileata | reverse complement strand
TGGGGCCCCGCATGAGAGGGGGGTGATGCTGGGGGAGCTCAACTGGGGGTCCCTGCAGGAGGGTCTCAGGGAGGGCGAGTTCCGGGGGGGGGGGGGGTGTTTGACGCGTGCAAGGGCGGGGCCTGGCCGCCAAACCCCGCCCCCTGGCGGCACGTGGGGCGGAGCCGTGGCCGGGATGGAAGAAGCTGGAGCAGCTCGGGCCGGGCTGGGCTTGTATCCGGGGGGCCGTGGGGGGTGTGGGGGCGCAGGAGGGGCTGGGAGGATGGGGTGGGGGCGCGAGGGGGCCGTGGGGGCGCAGGAGGGGCTGGGAGGATGGGGGGGGCGAGGGGGCCGTGGGGGCGCAGGAGGGGCTGGGAGGATGGGGGGGCGAGGGGGCCGTGGGCGGGCGTGGGGGCTGGGAGGATGGGGGGGGGCGAGGGGGCCGTGGGCGGGCGTGGGGGCGCAGGAGGGGCTGGGAGGATGGGGAGGGGGCGAGGGGGGCGTGGGGGCGCAGGAGGGGCTGGGAGGATGTGGGGGGGTGAGGAGGCTTTGGGGAGATCAGGGGCCTGCGGGGGTCTCTGGGGGAGGGGGCTGCGGGGGGGTCTCCTCCATGCCCCATGGGACTGGCCATGTCTCGCACCTGCCCCCCCCCCCCAGTTTTTTCCCCACTCCCTTTTTCCTTAACTGCCCCCTCCCCTCCCAGCACCTTGAGTGTCCCATTTCCATCCCCCCTGGAGGCACAAATCGCTCATGGCTCCCTGGCCCCCGACCCTGAGCCCCGCAAGGGGGGGATCAGCAAAGAACTGACTGTGACTGAGAACTTCCTACACGTGTGAGTGAGTCCCCCCATGGAGACCAACCCTCATTAGGGGGCTGCAGGTCGGGAGTGAGGGGCACCGGCAGAGCTGGGAGGGCAGGGCCGGGCTGGCAGGGGCTGCAGGTCAGGAGTGAGGGGCACTGGCAGGGCTGGGGGGGGGAGCCCAGGGCTGGGCTAGCAGGGGCTGTGGGTCATGAGGGGTACTGTCTAAGCTGGGTTTAGGGGGACTCCCCTCCCCTTCCCCTCACCCCATATCCTCCTACCAGGTGCTGGAAAGCAGACGAGGCCCGGATCCTGCGTGTTTCCATCAGCTCCTTCCTGGACCATCTCTCCCTGGTGATACAGACCATGGAGATGTTTGGGCCACCGGTACCCCGATAGCACCTGTCCTCTGGCACCCCTGGGGAGTCAGGGGTGGGACAAGAGGCTGGGACAACATCCCCTCAGCCTCCACTGCCTTGAAGATGCTGGAGCCGGTGCTGCTGGGGGTGCAGGCCAGGCGTCAGCTGGACTGTCCTGGTCGGGGGGACAGAGCTGGGGGATCACAGAGACGGTCCCTGCATCTGGCCAGCACCTTGGACTGGTTTCAGCTCTGAGGCTAGAAGAGCCTGGGGGAGGGGGGTTTGGGGGCACAATGCTGCTGGGGGGGCTGTGGGACTCTGTGCAGGGGGCTCTGTATAGACGTCACCCATGTTGTGATAAACTCTGCAATAAATGGTGCTGTGGAACCCCCCGCCTCTGTCTGAATATAAACAGGAAAAAGACCCTCCCCTCCCCCTGCTGGGATCCACCCCTTGGAGCAGCTCCCACTGGAACCTTCCCCAGCACAGCCGGCTGGGATCCTCCCACAGCCAGGAACCTCCCCAGGATACCCCTCTGGGATCAGCCTTCTCCCGGGACCCCCCATATACAGCCTCCCTCCCAGGAACTCTCTGTTCCCTTTGGTTAATGAGCCCTGCTGCCCCCTACGCAGCCCTCCCTGGGATCATCCTTCCACCCAACATGGGAGATGGGACCCTCCCAAAGACCCACAAACAGCATCTCCCAGAATTCACCCCTAGAGCCCCCCCCCCCGACATGTGCCCCATGCTGGCAGGTGAAGGATTAACAGGCAGCTGAGTGGCCCAATGAGCCCATCCTGGAGAGGGGTGGAAGGCAGCTAATTAAGGATGAGCAGCAGCTGGGGAGGTGCAGGCTTGGTGGTTTGGCTCCTGTAAAGGAAGAGGATGAGGGTGCACTGGCTGGAGGGCAGAGACAGAGGGTTGTGCTGGGGGCTGGACCCCCCGGTGTGTGTTTCTATACTGCTGGAAAGCCCACTTCCATCTGTGCAGTCTCTGTCCATGCTGCGGGGTCACTCTGGCATGGTCTGTCCCATAGGGTTGTAGGGTGGTCCCCTGAGGGAGGGAGAAGGAATTGGGGTGACCTTAATGAAGGCGAGGCTAATTTCACAATTAATTTTATATTTTTATTTACAAAAAAAAATTAATTACAAAAAAAAATCTCCATTTTTTAGTTAAAAATATGACCCCCCCCCCATTTTGCGGATGCTTCACGGGGGAACGTAGGTGCCTGCAGGGTTGGGGGCAGCTGAGTGGGGGTTTTGTTAATGCCAGGGGGGTGTAAATGCTGGAAGTGCCCCTTGTGACTCCAGCCTCCAATGTTCTGTTGCCCCCCATCCACTGGAATCGACGTCCCAGCACTGAAGTGGGGCAGACTGCATGGGGAACGCCGCCCAAGAGCTTGTATCTGAGACAGGTTTCAGAGGGATTTCGAATGCCGCTGTCCGTTTGCCGTGTGGAGAACGGGTTTCGTTATGAAGGGGATGTCCACACTTCAAACACCCTATGAGTGCAGCGTCCGCGTAGACGCTGCCGGTGGGGAGGTTTCCCATCGGCGTTGGGAATCCACCTCCTCGAGAGGCTGTAGCCAGGTTGATGGAAGAATTCCTCCGTCTACTTAGTGCTGTTTACACCAGGGGTGGGTCGGTGTTGCTGCATCTCTCGGGTTTTTCACACCGTAGCTGCACTGATGTAAGTTCCTAGTGCAAACCAGGCCTAGGAGATTGGCTGGTATGTGCGATACGCATGCTCGCAGTCTTCCCCCCGCTGACTGGCAGCTACTAACACCTGCCTGGGCTTGTACACACAATAGCTCTGCTGAGCGCAAGGCCTGATATTGGTCTTTCTAGAAATCTTTCCGCAAAGGCCTCATCTGCACTAGGAAGTCCATCGGTCGGGTGTGGAAAATCCAGTGTTGTCCCAAGTCCCTGTGGAGACAGCGCTAGCTGCTTAGCTCCTGCCTCTGGGGCAGTGGGTATCCTATGCGGACAGGAGTGCCAGTCCCATCGGCGCAGGGCGTGTCTATGCTATAGGGCCAAGTATAGACAAGCCCCAGGAGTTCAGCGAAGGTGCAAAGAAAAGGGGTGTGCACCAGTCATGGTCCAGAAGCCAGGAGAGAAGAGAGGTAACTGAGTGAGCAACGGGCTGCACCTCATCGCATTTGACCTGCAGGTTGCTTGAGGACATAATCTACCCAAGGTTTGTATGTGGGGCCCATGTCTCTGAGATGGATCTGTTGGGAGCCGCCCGCACAACGGCCCAGCATGGGGTCAGCCAGGGCCACACTGATGTTTGCCAAGGTGGGGAGAGGCCCTGGACTGACGCAAAGGACTTGGGGAGAGACTCCCCACTGCTAGAACGTTCTTGGGGCTGCTCCTCTGGGCGGTGGGCGCTCGGGTGGGTTTTGAAGTAGCTGCTGATTCCTCTCTCACTAAGAGCGCTGAGGTGAGAGCTGCCACACTTCACGCCTGTGGGCAGAGATCCTAAGAGATTCCGGCCACCTAGTTAGTGGCAAGTAGAAGCCGCAAGGCTCAGTCGTTGCTGCTGTTTGGGAGCTGGCGGGAGAACCCTGCTGTTGGCTTCACGCCTCACCTGCAGCTGAGCAGCGGAGTGAGAGCGGTGGCAGGGGGGTAGCGTGGGAGCAGAGGAATTCACAGCTGCTGTCTCCAGGCCCTGGTGTCGGTGCGACTGCATCACTCACGCCCATGCAGACAGCACTGTCGAAGGGCAGGCTTCTCCCATCGACACAGCTGGTGCTCCCACCTCTCCAGTACTGGTCCGCAGGCTCCAGGAATTAAAGATTGTCATGTGATGAAACCTCCAGGAATCTGTCCAACCAGAACTGGCCACCCTACGCTGGCCTGTCGGGGCGGCAGGGGACCTGTGATGTCAGGAGAACCCTTTTATGCTTGTGGGCTGGCTACTGCTGTCAAAGCTCTGAGCCGCAGCAGCATTAAAGGGCCCCCAGTTATAGGGGAGGTGGTGACAGAACCCCTTACTCGTCTGGGGGAGCCCGCAAGTATCAGGCTCAGGTGACTAGAAAGAAAGGCAAACTAAAGGGGAAGGGATGTGTAAATCTGTCTCCATGTGCCTTGACAGGCCTATAAGCATAGGGCTGGTGTCCATACCAAAGTATCTCAATTATTCCAGTATCTCTATTGTATTGTTTTCATAGAGCCACAGGGTTAGCAGGGACCGCAAGGGTCAGCTAGTCTAACCCCCGGACAAGATGCAAGCTTTGTTAGGTCCAAGCCATCCCAGACAGCTGGCTCCAGCTGCCATTGGAAAACCTCCAGTGAAGGCTCTTCCACAACCTCCCTCGGTGTCTGTTCCACTGTCCTACTGATCTTAGTTAGGAAGTTTTCCCCGAGGTTTAATCTAAATCTGCGATGCTGTAGTTTGAACCCATTGCCTCTTGTCCTACTCTCTGTGGCCAGAGAAAATAATTTAACAACCCTGACAGTTGGGAAGTTTTTCCTAATGTCCAACCTAAACCTCCCTTGCTGCAATGTAAACCCATTGCTTCTTATCCTATCCTCAGCGATTAAGAACAAGTCTTCACCCTCCTCCTTGTAACAACCATTTATGTACTTGAAAACTGTTGTTCCCTCTCAGTCTTTTCTCCTCCTCATTAAACAAACCCAATTTTTTCAATCTTTCCTCATAGGTCGATGTTTTCTAGCCCTTGGATCAGTTTTGTTGCTCTTCTCTAGACTATAGTTGGTCTATAGTTCCCCAGCTCCCCCTTTTTAAAGATGGACACCACATTAGGCCTGTGTGAAGCGTCCATCTTTTTTGGTGAATTTGTCTGGCACTGTTCTCATAAAACTGGCCTTCTGCTGTTTTGTTAATTGATTCCCCGGTCATACATCCCAGGATCCGAATAGCTCTTTTGGCTATGTTGTCACACTGGGAGCTGATTAGCCACTTCTTCCCCCACCCTCCCCAAGTCCTTCTCACTATCGCTGCTTCACAGGATCGCGTCCCCCAACCCGTAGGTGGGGTCAACGTTCTTTGTTCCTAGATGGATACATTTCCATTTACCTGTGTTAAAATGCATCTCATTCGCTTGCGCCCAGTTTGCCAAAGGGTCCAGGCTACTCTGTATCGGTGACCTGTCCTTTTTATTGTTTACCACTCTGCTCAGTTTGTGTGATCTACAACCTGTACCAGTGATGACTTTGTTTTCTGCCAGGTTATCGATGAAAATGGTCAATAGCGTAGGCCAAGAACCAGTCCCTGAAGGATCCCACTAGAAACACACCCACTTGAAGGTGAGTCCCCGTTTATCACATTGTGCAACCCAAGCCGGGGAAGGGAATGATCCACCAGCAGCCCAAATTCAGTGAAATTCAGGTCACGTCCACCTGAGGCATGTCATGCATACGCTAAGGAGATTGCCCTCTAAATCCGTTGGAACCAATCAGTCTGGTTTTAGGGTGATTTTTTTTAATCCAAATATTGTGTGGTACCAAGTCAAAGACCTTACCAAAGTCTAAGTACATGACAGCAACACAATTACTTTATCAATCAACTTTGTCATCTCATTTAAAAAAAAATCAAGCTCATGTGACTGGATCTATTTTCCAGAAACCCACATTGATTGGCATTAATTATATTATCCTCCTTTAGTTCTTGATACAATCATGTTCTATGTCAGTTATCCCATTATTTTGCTTAGGGTTGATGTCAGGCTGCCAGACCTATCATTACCGAGGTTGCCCCATTTACCTTTTTTAAAATATTAGCACAACATTAGCTTTCTTTCACAGTGCTGGAACTTCCTCGGACAACTCTTTCAAAACTCTTGGCTGCAAGTTATCCATACCAACGGATTTAAAAATGTCTAACTTTTGTAGTTGCTGTTTAACATCCCCCTGAGGTACCATTGGAACTGAAAGAGTTTCATCCTAGGCTATGACTGCATCAGTGCCGGAGTCCTAAAAAAATAAGTTCCAGAACACAAAATTTCAACAAGAATACCTTGTAATTGTCCCAGTGGAGCCAGAGCCTGCTGCAGCACAACCACAAGCTGCTGCTGCCCTTGATAGGGGTGAGTGCCCTGGGAGTGTCTGGGGGAGGCTCACAGAACCAGGGGGTGGTGGTCCCACTTTCACTGGTGACACCCGACCACTGGGTGGGGTGCTGGGGCCTGAAGAGGGGAGTGGATGGGGAAGCAGTGAGGAGGTATGAAAGGAAACATGGGAGGGCACGGAAGATTGGTGGTGGGGGTCTGTACCCTCCTTTGCCACCTGGATCCAGCCCAGGTCTGGGAGCGTGGGTGGTGGGATGGGGCATGGTCCTCTGGGGAAGAGGGAGCAATGCGAGGATAGTGATAGGGGTGGTGCAGTGGGGAAGTTGAGAAAAGTCCCTTGTGAACCCCAGTTTGCAGGCATCCAGGAGCAACCAGCTGAACCCCCATTTGCTGCAGCAGGGGGTATAGGGCTGGGTCCCAATTCCAGGGCACTGGTTCATGGTGACAGGAACGTCTCTCTGCAGCTCCTGGCCAGGATTTACAGTTCTTGCTGTTCAGCTCCCTCTAGGGGTTGGTGGACAGTCGTTCTGCCCTGCTGCTTCACCTATACTTGCCCCCAAGCTGGAGCCGCTGCAAGACATCCAGGTTTATTGGAGATGAGGTGGGCCTCGTGCCGCGGTCATCTACCATCACACAGAGAGGGACATACACCTGGCCGTATGGGGCTGTATCACCATGGTCAGAAGTACTGGAATGGCCTCCTGGAACATTTTGACACAGGGTGAGCCCTGGACTGCATCATCTGCTTTTCTTTTCCTAAATACAGAGCCTTTTCTGCATTAGTACTGACAGTTCTATCATTTCTATCTAGTAATAGAGCAATACCATTGCTAAGATTCTCTTTGTTCCTAATATGCGTTTTAAAAAATCATCTTCATGTTGTCCTTAACTGTACTGGGCATAGATTTGTTTCCTTATGCCCTTTTGCTTCCCTTATCAATTTTCTACATTTCCTAGGTTCTGGTTTATAGTAATCTTTCATGTTCTTCCATTTGTTTATATATATAAAAACTCTTTCCTCTCCAATCAGACCCACAACCTCCACCTCTAGCTGAGGGATGTCCAGTTCTTAAGGCACCAGGGACTATGCTGCGAACCAGACCCTCTTGCATAGTTATAATCCCCGCATTTCAGCCCGAGATGCCACCTGAAAGGTGTTGCAATGCTGTGCTGCCGTGAGTGGAATATGCTCAGAGCTGGGGGAATTTCCCATCCTTTATTCTGACATACAAAAGTAGGTGAGGCCGCTAATGCCTCGCTTTTTTTCTCCAAGGCTTGGGCCAAGAAAAGCAGCGCCACTGAACTGGTTCCCGGCTGAGAAGTAGAGTCTGGATGCAGCAAAACAAGATCTCTTCCCTGCCGAGAAGCAGCCTCTGCAGCGGGACCAGAGCGGCAGCCCAGGTCTCCAGGGAGAGCTGCCAGGGGTGGAGGAAGCACCAGTCGTGGGTGAGATCTACGCTCCGCAACTACCAACTGTGTGCCAAGGGACAGAACAAAATGGCAGCGCAGGCTGCTAACTGTGAGTAGGGAGCCAGGCTGGTGCCCATACTGCATTAGCCACTCAGTGCACCCATCACTTCCCTTCCACCTTGAAATTCTTTAGACTGCAGGTGTCACCCCAGGTAACAATCCAAGCCAGCTCTTTGCACAAACGGGTTTTATTCCATAACACCAACCCACCATCGGAGCGGCTCAGATACACAGGCAGCAAAGAACAGGGGGAGGGTGTGTGTGTGTGGTGTCTGCCACTGTCTCTCTATCCCCCCCCCCCCCCCACCACCACACACACACAGGGAGTAGAAACTCTCAGCTTCTCTGGACACCCCCACGGGTCAGCAGGGGTGTTTGTGACACCAAGTCAGGCAGGCTCTGGGCAAGTAGGGGTGCCCCCCTGGAACCATGCTGGGACAGCAGAGCAGAGCCCAGGGCTTGGTTTGTAGGCACAGCCTCCCCTCACCAGAGTTGCGTCTCCCGGATCTCAGAGATGGTCTGGCTGGCTCGCTGCAAGGCCTGATGGGAGACAGAAGACATTAGCCCAGGCAGGGGGCAGAGAGACTACCCCCACTCTCCTCCCCTCACCTGGAGCAGCCCAGCAGCCTCCTTGCGCTGCTGTGCCATGTCCTCTGACTCTGTGAGCAGCACGTCCAGCAGCTGCTGCTTGTATAGCTGCCCAACCAGCTGGCTCTGCAGATGGTCCTTGACATAGTTCACCAGGAAATGCATGACTGTCTTGGGGACGCTGTGGAGGAGGGGCAGAGGTCACACGGGCGCCTTTCAGCCCCCCGTGGCCCGTAAGGGTCCAGGAGAGGGACTGCAGCCTCACCCCCTCGTCCCCCACATCTTACCTATCCTGGATGCTTTTGCGCACAATGAGGAAATAGGATTTGATGAGTCTGCGGATCACCTCGCAATCCCGCTGCTCCCGCTGGCTCAGCTTCCGTGTGGCCGGCATGGGCTGTGGGAAGAGAGAGAGGGCACAGGACTTCCAGGGAAATGGGGGTCCCACCACACAGGGCCTTCCCCCAGGGATAACAGTAGTAAGGTTATAAACCAGGCAATCTCCAGTAGCACAACGCTGGGATCACACGTAAAGGTCAGAAAATTCTCCAACAAAGAGGTGGGTTGAAGCTGAAGCTTGAAACAATTGAGACTGGAAATAAGGCAGAAATTGTTAAGAGTGAAAGAATGAATTGTGGTGCATTGTCCAGCACTGACCAGCTGTTCCCTAGCCGGGGGTGTTGCGGGGTGTGTGTGTCAGACTAGATGATCAGGATGATCCCTGCTGGCCGTGGAAGCAAAGCAGCTCTGAAAAGGCACAAAGGAAGCCAGAGCAGCGAGGTTGGCCCAGACACAGGTCTCCTGCTGTCACTCCCCCACCATCACCTGCCTGTGTGGGGAGGGGGTAACTCACCGTGTCCAGCAGATTGACAGCATGAGAGCGACTGGGGCTGGAATACATGGGGGGCTGGACGTTCCCCTTGGGCTTCTCCTCCATGCCAGCATCCTCCACTTTGTCACTCTTCCAACGCCGGATCCCCTCCACAGGGGCATCATTCTGTGGAGAGCAGAGACCAGCTGGCCACCAGCATGCCATGAAGGGGGGTGGGGGTGGGGCGACACTGGTGCCCAGTGGGGGTAGGGTGGGGGGAAGAGGCTCAGTAGCGGGACATGGGGGAGGGGAGCAGAGAGGCATTACCTTGCTGCTGTTGACAGAGGCAGACACCAGCGCTGTGTCAATGAAGTCTGGGTGCTTGGTGTTGATATAGGCGAGCTCGATTGCAACCAGATTATGAACCTGCAGGGGAGAGAGATGGGATGGGAGGGGGCCCAGCATGGTGGATTAAAAACAAAAAACCCTGTGAGCTTCAAAAACAAAACAATATTTAATTTAAACTCAATAAATGTGATTTTTGTTGTGAAGCTGTTTAAAATAATATTGAGAGTATTGTAAGCTTAGCACTTAACACAAGTTGCCAGAATTGTAATGGATTTTAATCAAAAGCAGTATGTTTGCTGCTGACATCTTAAAGAACATCAAACCGCGGAAGTCACTGGCTCAGCACTGCGAACCAGAGTTTGTTGAAAGTTAAACCAGGTTTCAAAAGCAGAGAGAATACTTCCTTCATTTCAGTTTGTTCAAAGTTCAAAACCCAACTGGGAGTTGGACAAGCTGGAATCCTTGTAAAATCTCAGACTGGAAGAGGGAAACAACTAGTAGATCTTGTCCTCTTACACTTAACTTTCATTCAAAGGACATGGTGAAAGGCCTGTGTTGAATATATCAGTTAGTTTTAAATGCAAAACATGTTTTGATTGACATTTGTTCTTCTGGACCCAGAACATTTAAGGTAATTTAATTTTCTTACTTGTAATTTGTGTCAAGCTCTATTTGGATGGAAACTGAAATCCATTAAAAATGCCCAGAAACAGCATTTAATTGTTTTTATTAATTATCTAGTAAATAAAAATGCATCATTCACCATTTTCTAATATCAGAAAATTAAATTCTGAATAAATGTAGGTTCAGCGACAGAATGGTTTAAACCAACGTGTACAGATCTCGTGTATCCGCCTGCTTTGTAGAAAGAAGCACCACACTTAGTGTAAAGACTATATTTAGCTGCAAATGAACATGGTTTAATGGTTATCAACCAGTGAATCCACCTTTTCAGTTATTTTCCTAAAAAGTACAAATGCAAAATATGATTAAAGTTGGTGATTTTTAAAGTGCATTTTCCCACTTGCTAACTTAAATCAATCTGCCCTGGGACACAGACTTCAACCCCACACCCATATCAGCCCTCAACCCTGCATGGATCCCAGATGTCCCAGAGCAGCCCCCTCCCCCTGGGGGGTGTTACCATCTCGTTGGTGATGGGCAGCCTCTGCCGCAGGACACCTGTCACCACCTCCACAATCGCTTCATGCAGTTTGGGGAAGCGCAGCAGCTCCTGGGGTGGGGGAGGGGAAGAGAAGAAAGACCTTGGAAATGTTGAAACTTCAAAAGATGGGGGGTTGGGGGGGTGGGTACCTGTGTGCTGTAGGTGGAGCAGGGCTGGATGATGGGTGGGTGTGAAGGTTTCCAGGGGGAGGGGGGGTACCTGCGTGCTGTAGGTGGAGCAGGGCTGGATGATGGGAGGGGGGGGAGGGGGGTACCTGCATGTTGTAGGTGGAGCAGGGCTGGATGATGGGGGGGGGGGGGAGGGGGGTACCTGCATGTTGTAGGTGGAGCAGGGCTGGATGATGGGGGGGGGTGAGGGTTCCCGGGGGGGAGGGGGGGTACCTGCGTGTTGTAGGTGGAGCAGGGCTGGATGATGGGGGGGGTGAGGGTTCCCGGGGGGAGGGGGGTACCTGCGTGTTGTAGGTGGAGCAGGGCTGGATGATGGGGGGGGTGAAGGTTTCCAGGGGGAGGGGGGGTACCTGCGTGTTGTAGGTGGAGCAGGGCTGGATGATGGGGGGGGGTGAGGGTTCCCAGGGGAGGGGGGTACCTGCATGTTGTAGGTGGAGCAGGGCTGGATGATGGGGGGGGTGAAGGTTTCCAGGGGGAGGGGGGGTACCTGCGTGTTGTAGGTGGAGCAGGGCTGGATGATGGGGGGGTGTGAGGGTTCCCGGGGGAGGGGGGTACCTGCATGTTGTAGGTGGAGCAGGGCTGGATGATGGGGGGGGGGGGGGGGGAGGGTTCCCGGGGGGGAGGGGGGGTACCTGCGTGTTGTAGGTGGAGCAGGGCTGGATGATGGGGGGGGTGAAGGTTCCCGGGGGGAGGGGGGGTACCTGCGTGTTGTAGGTGGAGCAGGGCTGGATGATGGGAGGGGGGGTGAGGGTTCCCGGGGGGAGGGGGGGTACCTGCGTGTTGTAGGTGGAGCAGGGCTGGATGATGGGGGGGGTGAAGGTTCCCGGGGGGAGGGGGGGTACCTGCGTGTTGTAGGTGGAGCAGGGCTGGATGATGGGAGGGGGGGTGAGGGTTTCCAGGGGGAGGGGGGGTACCTGCGTGTTGTAGGTGGAGCAGTGCTGAATGATGCGCTGCAGCTCCTCGTGCACCAGTTCCACACAGCGCAGGCTCGGATCCTCCAGACGCTTGATCTGACGTTTCACCAGCAGCTCGAAGGAGACCTCGGGCACGAAGAGGGCGGGACGGGGGCCCTGGGGGCAGGAGGCAGGGACCTCCTCAGAGCAGCGGCTTCTCCAGTGGGGATAGAGAGACACCCCCACCCGCAGTCACCACCCAGCCTCATCCCATTCTCTACTCCCCTGGGGCACAGAAAGCCAGGAGTGGGCTAGTCAGGACACAAGGGGGGAGCCGGTCCCAGGCAGCTGCAGCGAGATGGGACTGAGGGTGTCGTGGGGTGGGCACCCCCAGTCCCAGGGGTACATCCTACTCCAGGGGACTGGGGGCACATACACACGCTCTCCCTGCAGTCCACTATGGTCTGTTACCCCCCGTCATGGCTCGGTACCAACCCCAACATGGTATGTATGGGGGAGGGGTCCATAGCGTGTAGAGTCAGGCGGCATTACCCTACCATACAGGGCTGAGGCATGGTAAGGGGGCTGGCAGCCACATGGCAGGGTGCTCGGGCTTCAGCAAGGAAAGGGGGACAGAAGGGGCAGGGTGGTACGGCCAAGCCAGGGGCTAGCCTTCTGAAGCCAGCTGTTCACACGCCGCCCATGGCTTTGCTGTCTCCTCTGTATCATTAACAGCAGCTTAAGAGGACAGCGGATGGCATTTGCCGTGGTGCTGGGCAGGCCGAGGTCTCTGGTACCAAACCCTGCAGCTCGCTTCGCACTGTTTAATGTGGGACAGTGACTGGGCCATGGGAACATCTGTGGCCCATTTATTCCATCTAATTAATAGAACAGGGGCCAGTGGAGGGGGTACTGCCCGGGGGGGAGGGTACCATACCGTGGCATTGCGAATGGCCGTCAGGATGTCCAACATCGTGAGCCCAGCCAGCGGGTCGATGGACTCCAACGTCCGGCCGAATGTCTCGTGGAAGATGTAGCACATGCGGGCACCCCCGCAGCTGGGGGAATGGCGGGGGGGGGGGGGGGAGAGAAGAGACACAGAAGGGTTGGGAGGGGGCATTGTGACGAAGTGGGGGGTTTTCTTGTTTTCTGTGGAGTTTCAATGGTTTGCATGCAGAGTGGGTGGGACTCAGTTTCCTTGGGTGTTACTGGTTTAACGAGGTGAGGGGAGAGGAAGAGGAGACGCAGACGGTTCTGGCCAGTGGGAGGACAATGGGCTGCAGAGTAAGGACCCAGTGACCTAACCAGCCGGTTCCAGCAAGAGGACAAAAGCAGGAGAGGAGGCCCCGGTTTACGACCCTGTTTACCTGGAGAGAAGACAATGGACAGAGGCGGGGCCTGGGGCCGGTGATCTCAGATGCCCAGCTGGAAGCAGGGGGGCTCTGGGCTGGAGAGGGGAAGCAGGCAGAGCCCACCTGGATGCAGGGAGACTGGGATTTGCTGGGCTGAGGGAGGCCAGGCCTGAGGCCCTGAGAGTTTCCTGTGCTGGGTTCAACTCTCAATAAACCCTCCTGTTTCATGCTGGCTGAGAGTCACTCCGGTCTAGAGAACAGGGTTGCATCAACCCCTTCGGGGGTGGAGGCCCTGGGGGTCCAGAGCGAGTGGACTCCCTGAGGGGGCCCACAGCAGAGACAGACGTGCTAAGGCTCAGAGAGGTGGAGGGGCCTGACCCCGAGAGAGAGTGGACCCCCGAGAAGGGCTGTCTCACTAAAAGGGGCACCCCCCACGGGCCGCACGGGGCCAAGAGTGAGCACGATCTGTGAGTCCGTGACAGGCATAGAAACAGTAGCCAAAGCACAGGCCCCCTTAAAATGGCCACACACCCCTGCCCCCTGACCTCTCAGCTCTCAGGTATCTGCACTGCAGTTCCTGCCCTTGAGGGGGCAGGCCAGCCTCCCCCCCAGCACTCACAGCTCTGAGGTCTCGATGTTCCGGGCCGTGCCCTCGATGGTGTGGCAATACTCGGTGGCGAACTTGGTGATGATCTGCAGCAGCGTGGCATTCTTGTCCTCGATGGGCTGCCCGTAGCTCTGCAGCACAGACTGGTACTGGGCCGTCAGCACATTCACCCGGGTTTTCAGCTCCGGCAGGCAATCCCGGATGTGGTGCATCAGCAGCCTGGGGCACGGCACAGGAATGAGCCTCCCGGCCCCCAGCGCGGACAGCCAGGGCTCAGCTCCTCCGCTGGGGTGACTCCAGGGTCTCTGCCGCCATGTGCTACCCTGCTCCTCCTGCTGCCCCACCTCTAGTGGCACTGAATTCTGCAGGAGAATGTCAGGTATGACACTCACCCACACCCCCTCTCTGGTCAGCTGTAAATGGGCTCACTTCTATTCCATCTGCCGGGGCAGCACACACCCCTCCGCCCTTTTCCTTCTCTGCAACAGATCCCTTAACTGCACGCTCCCCAGCCCTAGTCCTCTGGCCCCGATGCCGCGCCAGTGCCCCTCGCCAGGGAGAGCAGAGCCCCCGCTGCACAGACCCTAGCCGGCACTGCTCCTCCCCAGCTGGTACCCACCGGTTGAGGGTCTTGGCCAGATGCCGGGTGCCATTGCGGTTGGCCAGCGATGGGTATCGCTTCTGCAGGAAGCCCTGCTCATCCTGCAGTGACTCCGTGATGCTCTTCCCGGTGTTGATGTCATGCTGGCTCCTGGGAGGGGCGGGACAGAGTCATTTGTCTGTCCCCCCTCCCCCTCCATTCCAGGCTGGGGGGGAACATTGTGTTTGCTGCCCCCCTGCAACACCCCCAATCCCCCAAACTCCAGCACAGTGCCCCCATCCCACCACCAAAGACTTTCTCCACAGCCCTCCAGCCCCCAACTCCACGCACACACCTCCAAACTCCAGCCACGGCCTGCCCCTCCCACCTCTCAGCAGCCCCCCCAGGCCCTACAGCTCCACAGCCCCTCCACCGGCTCTATGCAGCCCCCCCCCCCCAAACACCACCCTCCTGCCCACCTGTTCACCACCCCAATGATGCCCAGTTTGACAGGGATGACCCGGCCCATCAGAACGTCCATGGCATCCGTCCCAGCGTCCATCAGGTCCAGCTTGGTGACCACAGCCAGTGTGCGGCGTCCTGCAGGAGGGGAGGGGTAGGGATGATCAGGCAGGCCCAGGCTCAGAGTCGGAGACCTGGGCCCAGGCTACACTTACTCACCTAATGACGTAGGTCAGGGTGTGAAACCCCCCACAGCAACCTAACCCCCAGCGCAGACGCTGCTGTGCTGGCAGACCAGTGTTTCCGGCACTAGGTGGCATTCCTACAGCACCAGGAAAACCCCTCCATTGGGTACCCGCGTCTGGACCAGCACGGCCACTGGAGCCCCACAGCACAGCCAGGGCAGGAAGCAGACCCCCAGGAGGTTTTGGAGCAGCAGGGCACGTGATCCAGCCGACACAGACTCTGACCTAAGCCTGGCTTTTCTTCTCTAGCCTGGACCCTCCAATCCTGGACTGCAGGGGACCAACAAACATCAGCGGGTTTTGCTAAGGCCGCCCCGCATCTCTCCCGGTCCCTGCTGCCTGCTGCGCTCCCGTGAGGGTGAAGTCTCTGCTAGGGACCCAAACTCCCCTGGACTGGTGGAGAGCCACAGAGAGGAACACGGGGGCTGGAGCCCAAGGGAGTTATGGGGGAACAAAGCCAGAGCCTCGCATATTAAAAGGGAGGGGCACTCCCTAAAGAGAGTCTGTGAAGGCTGCAGCACCAAACACCCAGTAAATCCACTGCATCCCCCTCACCACCTGCCTCCACTCCCACCATGCAGGGCTCACAGCCCACCAGCTCTCAGCCCCACCCATGTCCTGGGTCCCCTGGGGGAGCCCCCCACATCAGTACCATCAGGGTCAACATCCCGGGCCAGCTTGAGTGCCTCAGACGTGGCCATGTCGGTGTTGGCAGCTGTCACAGCCAGGATCAGGCAGTTCGGGTTGGAGACGTAGGATAAGATCATCTCCCGCACCTGGCCCTCAATGTCGGGGGGCTGGTCCCCCACAGGCACCTGTGGAAGGGAGAGAAGAGTGAGTGCAGGCTCCTGCCAGACAAGATACAGGCGAGCCTGGACTGCTGGGTTCTCTCCCCAGCTCTGGGATGAGAGCAGGGTCTGGTGGTTAGAGCAGGAGGGGCTGGGAGCCAGGACTCATGGTTACAGACACCAACTGACTAAAGGTCTGTAATTGGGAAGGTCTCCCAGTGAGAACAGGAATAAGCCCGATTTTGGAAATATCCCCCTAGTGGCAGCTTTGACAGACACCCACAGTGGGGCATTACCCCTCCCCACCCCATCCAAGGACCCTTCCCCATCCCATCCCCCAACACCATGGGGCACCTGCCTCTCACCTTGGTGATCCCCGGTAGGTCGACCAGTGTCAGATTCAGGACATGTGGGGAGTAGATCTTCAGATACAGGGGCTCCGGGCTGATCCCCTGCAGGGCAATAACCAGTTAAAGCAGGGGGGGCTGGGAGCCAAGACTCCTGGGTTCTCTCTCCAGCTCTGGGAGGGGAGTGGGGGCTGGTGGGTTAGAGTGGGGGGGGGCTGGGAGCCAGGACTCCTAGGTTCTCCCCCCGGCTCTGGGAGGGGAGTGGGGTCTGGTGGGTTAGAGCGGGGGTGGGTGGGTGGGGGGCTGGGAGCCAGGACTCCTGGTTTCACACACAAACATTGGGGAGGTCTAGGTCACAGGTGTTCATTACCTTGTTGGTTCCTGTCATCCTCTCAGTCTCAGTCTCGATCTCCTGCCGGATCTCATCAAAGTCAGTGAAGGTCTGAGAGGGGACAGAGAGGCAGGTCTGGCCCTGAGACAGGCTCCATGGCCCCTGGTGGCACTTCCCTCTGCCCAGAAGCTGACAGTACATGGAGAGGGCGCGTGCAATGACCCACAGCCAGGATGGGCAAGGGAGGCTGCCCCCCACCTCCAGCAAAGGATAGGGAAGGGTGCTGGGAATATCACCCCATTACCGCTTAACAGACAGGTCAGGGAGGGGCATCCCCCACCCCTCCAATTACCATTATTTCCCCCCAAGACCCAGACAGGGGTTGAGGGGGCCACCCCCAGATCCCGAGCAGGGCCCCTACCTTGTGCTTGCAATGCAGGAAGGTCGCCCACTCCTCAGCCTGGGTACCTGCAGGGAGAGCCAATTCGGGGTCACTCTCACCTCCCCAGAACATGGACAGGGCTTCACGGGCCTGCGCAGCTCCACTCCAAGAAGGTCTGTTTCGGCCCCTGGCTCCCCATAGGAACCACTGGCTTCAACCCACAGACACGGGCTCCCCAGCAGTAGGGAGAGAGGGGGTCACAGTGAGCCAGACACCTTGGGATCTCACCATCTCAGCCCTTGGGGTCTCTATCCTCAACCTCCCAGAGCTGGAAGGGGGTGGGGGGCCTCCCAGTGAATGGTACTGCAAAGCAAGGGAGAGAACCCAGGAGTCCTGGCTTCCAGCTCCCCCCCCCCCACTCTAACCACTATACCCCACTCCCCCTAACCCTAACGCCTCCTGTCACCTCAGCCCAGGGAGAGCCCACCTGCCTCCCAGCACCCCCTTACTTGTCTCCCCACTGGCTGCACGTTGCCGCTCCTCCAGCGATGGCACGTTCACCAGCTGCAGGACCAGAGGCCGCCGGGTGACAATGCCTGAGCCCCGGGGCAGGAAGTCGCAACCCACAATGCTCTCCAGAACCGAGCTCTTCCCACTGCTCTGTGATGAGGGGAGAGACGGGGTTAAGGCTGGAGGGGACAGGAGGGTGAGGGGCAGCCAGATGGGGTGGGGAGAGGGAGAAAAGGAGCCTGGAGCTTCAGAGATTAGAGGGTGTTGGGGGGGGGGTCTCACCTGCACCCCAGTGGGGCAAGGAAGGGAAGGGTGGATCTGGGAGGGGGGTGGTCTGGGGTCTCACCTGGACCCCAATGGGGCAGCTGGACCCCCCCAGGGAGGGAAGGGTGGAGCTGGGAGGGGGAAGGCGGGGGTCTCACCTGGGCCCCGATCACCACGATCTGGGGCAGCTGGATCACCTCAGCCCCCACCGTGTTGAAAATCTCCTGCAGTTTGTTGATCACGGGGATCAGGGTCTCCATGGCAGGGCCGGGTTCGGGGCTCCTCCCTACAAGGGGACATGGGGCACCCCTCAAATCAACCGGCAGCCAGCACAGCCCCGCAGCCAAAAATAGAACCCAGGCGTCCGGGCTCCCCCGCCCCCCACAGGCACGGAGCGGACCCAGGCGTCCGGGCTCCCCCCGCCCCCCACAGGCACGGAGCGGACCCAGGCGTCCGGGCTCCCCCGCCCCCCACAGGCACGGAGCGGACCCAGGCGTCCGGGCTCCCCCCGCCCCCCACAGGCACGGAGCGGACCCAGGCGTCCGGGCTCCCCCGCCCCCCACAGGCACGGAGCGGACCCAGGCGTCCGGGAACGGTTCGTCCCGTTACCTGCTCTCAGGCCCCGGCTCCAGCCCCATTCACTCCCCAACCCGGAAGCACCGCCCCGCCCCTCTCCGCTCCCTATTGGTCCGAGACCCCAGGAGTCCTATCGCTATTGGCGGAGGGGACATCAATCACTGCCAAACGCCCTTCCTTTCATCCCATAGCAGGAGAGTGGCTCGGCGCGAGGGCTGAGGCTGGAGAGTTATTGGCTGGTTCTCGCACCAATCAGCGGGACCATGGGCTCCGCGGCGGCCATGTTTGAAAGGGGCAATGTGAGGGCAACGTAAATGGCCATGTTTGCTAGTCTCAGAGGGGTAGCGCGTAGCCTGGGTCTGTAAAGAGTCCTGTGGCACCTTAGAGACGAACAGCGTCTGACGAAGTGGGTGGCTCATGTGCCACAGGACTCTGTTGCTTTTTACATGTTTGATGGGGCGGCTCACACTAAAGGGCCGCCTGCAATGCCCCTCTGCCATGTCCATTGGCCAAACCGGACAATCTCTACGCAAAAGAATCAATGGACTCAAATCTGACATCAGGAATTGTAACATTCAAAAACCAGCAGGAGAACACGTCACTCTCCCTGGTCACTCAATAACAGACCTAAAAGTGGCAATTCTTCAACAACAAAAATTCAAAACAGACTCCAACGTGAAACTGCAGAACTGGAATTAATTTGCAAACTGGACACCATCTAATTAGGCCTCAATAAAGACTGGGATTGGTTGGGCCATTACAAAACCTAAACCTAATTTCCCCCATACTAATTTCCCCCTACTGTTACTCACACCTTCTTGTCAACTGTTTGAAATGGGCCACTCTCATTACCACTACAAAAATTTTCAGGGCCACCCAGAGGATTCAGGGGGCCTGGGACAAAGCAATTTCGGGGGCCCCTCCCATAAAAAAAAGTTGCAATACCATAGAATACTATATTCTCGTGGGGGCCCCTGTGGGCCCAGGGCCTGGAGCAAATTGCCCTGTTTGCCCCCCCTCTGGGCGGCCCTGGTTATTTTTTCCTCCCTTGGTATCCTACTTTTAATTTAATTGTCTCATTCGACTGACGTCTCACTTGGTAAGGCAACTCCCATCTTTTCATGTATTTATACCTGCTCCTGTATTTTCCACTCCATGCATCTGATGAAGTGGGTTCTAGCCCACGAAAGCTTATGCCCAAATAAATTTATTAGTCTCTAAGATGCCACAAGGACTCCTCATTGTTTTTACTTATACAGACTAACACGGCTGCCACTGTCAACCCCATCTTGATAGGACCTTTGTGGGAGCCATCTTTGTTTAGGGCACAGTGAGGCTTCATCTTCCATAGGGTGAAGGCTGGCAGCCATCTTAGATATGGGAAAAAGGCAAAAAGGGAGAGAGGCCCCACCCCCCTTGTCCAGTAGCCTAGTGGTTAGAGCACACGCCTGGGACACAGGCGACTCAGGTTCAAACCCCACCCCTGCCCCATGGGGAAGAAGGGTCTCCCTGAGCCTAGGGGAAACCCTGTGGGCTATGGGGGTGCTCCAGCCCCAGAAGCCTCTCCACCTCTCCTGTCAAATCTGCATCACTTTATGTAAAACACACTCACTGGGCCACCGAGCACAGGGGGGGACGCGCAGACTCTCCCTGCCACCTCCGTGGTACCGAAAACCGAAGAACTGTGGCACTGCCGAGTACGCCGAGCACTGTGATGCAGGGAGCATGTCTGCTGAGAGCTTGACAAAGACAATGTGTGCCTCAGTTTCCCTGTCTCCTTTGCATCGCCACCCAATGGAGGGAGGAGGAAGTGTTAATGCTGCTCTTGGAGCAGCACGGGCAACATGAGATGTGTCTAGGGGCTTGGCTACACTTAAAACGCCGCTATAGTGCTCCTGTGTCAACGCTACATATACCGATAGGAGAGGTTCTGCTGACACTGTAGTTAATCCACCTCCTTGAGAGGCCATAATTAGATCTCCCAGCAAACTAGCATTGTCTACACCAGGGGTTAGGTGGCTTAACCACACCGCTCAGGAGGGTGGCTTTTTCACATCCCTGAGTGACAGAGTTAACAACTTAATTTTCTGGTGTGGACTAGGCCTAGGGTGGATGAATGGGTGACAGAACTGGGTGAAACTGACTCAGATCAACAGAGGAGCTGGAAAGCCCATGAGTCACTCCCAATGACTGAACAAGCAACACCTAACATGAGGAAACAGGGCAGGCAGAAGGTATGACCTCAATGGGAGAAGAACAAAGGAGAAAGGGGTGAAGTGGCTGGAATAACGTCAGCTGTTCAGAGAGAGACACAGGGCTCTCCCACCTGGGTTTCAGGCCTGCTCTATACTAGGAAAGTAAGTCGGTGTAACTACGTCACTCAGGAGTGTGAAAAAACAGGCCTGGAAGAAGCAAATATGGTTCTTCCAGCAGCGTTGCTCAAGTGAGATGCGGCTCTGTCGTTACCTTCATTTCACCACGCTGCCCTAAGCACTTTCAGATGCCATAGGCCAGGGGACAGAGAAATTGTTACCCTGTGTCACCGCAAATAGGACCAGCCTTGCGCCTGGAAGGGCCGTGGAACGAGCCTTTTGCAGGAGTCTGGCTTGGCCGTATTCACGGCCAGAGCCATGGAGAGAGACAGAGATTGCTGCCTCTCACCATGAGGCCAGAGTTGTGGAGGCCGCATGCCAGCCCCTGGGGGGTTCTGTGGGGTCTGGCGCACTAAAAGGGTCACTCCCAAGGGCGGGGTTACAGACAGGGCATTGACCAGAGCCTGGGAACCCATGACACAGGGGCCTATGTCCTTTTGTAGATCTGATCCTCAGTGCAGCCATCTTGAATTAGGGTAGCCTGCATCTGAATGGGGCAGAGGTGAGAGCCCATGCCCCATGTGCTTACACCTGCACATGCATGGTCGGACAGCTACGATGCACTGCCCCGCCCCCCCGGCACGGCATGCTGCCCCATGGACACTGGCCTGGCAGGTTGCAGAACCAGGTGGGCCTGTCCCACGGCTGGAGCTGCTGGCATAACTGGAGGCGGGGATGGGAAATCAAAGTGCAAGATGGTGCTTTTCTGTGTGTTGTAAGAGACCAGGGGAAGTGAGGGATTGCAAAAGAGAGAGGCGGGGGGAACACGCATACCCCCCCCACCCATACACACATGCCCTCCCACACACCTGAGTGCTGGAGGCATAGGGAAACGAGATAAAAAGAATAAACCTATGTGTATTTGTCTGACCAAGGCCAGGAAGATAAAAACAAGAAGGAATCCCAGAGTAGAGTAACACAAACACACACTGCCATGGAGAGTTGGGGGGGGGTGGGATAGATAGATAGATAGATAGATAGATAGATAGATAGATAGATAGATAGGGTGTATGGAGATTGAGAGGGGGGATGGGGTCTATGGGGATGGATAGATGAATGGGGAGGTCTAGATAGTGGGGTGTGTATGGGGCGAGATAGCACCTATTCCAGGGGTTCTTAAACTGGGGGTTGGGACCCCTGAGGGGGTTGCGAGGTTATTACATGGAGGGTTGTGAGCTGTCAGCCTCCATCCCAAACCCCACTTTGCCTCCAGCCTTTATAATGGTGTTAAATATATTAAATTTATTTTTAATGTATAAGGGGGGGTTGCACTAAGAGGCTTGCTGTGTGAAAGGGGTCACCACTACAAAAGTTTGTGAACCACTGCTCTATTCAATGCCATACATCCCCAGCTATCTCTCCCCATACATGTCCCCTCGATCTAACTCCCAATGGTGATGGTGATGCCAGGACTCCATGTCTCCATCCCAGCCCCAGCTGCCTTTCTGGAAGCTGCTTTATCCAAATACAAAGGATTGGTCTCAGTACAACGGTAAATGGATGAGTCTCAGGTTGGACTGAGGGCTAATGGTCCCCTGGATCTCAGAATCTGTCCCTCCTGGCTGCTGAACCCCCGGCCCCAAGCCACTAAGCTGCAGCTCTCTCACTTCACCCCCTGTGGAGCAGTGGCTCTTGGCCCTCCCAGTAACCCAGTGAATGTGCCACCAGGAGATGGGTCTGAGCCCAGACCCACAGGGTCTGTAACCTGGGCTGGCAGCTCCCCCTGGGGACCTGGCTTTTTAACTCAGCATCTGGGGCTGCTGGGTTTATGGGCACCTTATCAGCCCAGGCATTACGGGATCAGCCCTGAAATCCAGCCCCTTCCCCTGCTCATTTCGCTCCAGGCCTCCTTTTATCCTTGTCAACAAAGGGCTCAGCCGCTCCCAGGCCTGGGACTTCCCCAGGCCTGAGCGACCTACAGGGCTGTGTCCATAGGGAACAGGGGAGAGCAGAGACTCAAAACAGGCCTCGCCCAGCACTGAGATGCAGCCCTACTGGCATGGGGCCCAGGGTGGCAATTTACACGGGGACCCCTTGCCGGGTGCTGAGATGTGGCCCCTCCAGGTAGGGCCTAGGGGCTGTTTAGATGGGTGGACCCCTCGCCTGGTGCTGAGACACCACCCCTCCAGGTGGGGCATGAAGGGACACATACATAAGGTCCCCTTCACACTTGGCTTGGAGATGTAGCCACCTCTGGGGTGAGGCACTGGGGCTGTTTATACACTAAGTACAGGCTGCAGAACAGCCTATGAATGAGCTGTACACGGGCAATGCCCCCCACACCCTGTCTTGCCCCAGCTGCCCCGTCCTTGTGGGGCGTGCGTGGGTGTGCATGGGGGGGGGGACTGGAGGCTCACAGGAATGTGGGGGTGGGGTCTGGAGGTTCCTGGGGGTGAGGGGCTGGAGGCTGTGAGATATGGGGGGGGGGCTGGAGGCTGTGAGATATGGGGGGGGGGCTGGAGGCTCACAGGAATGTGGGGGTGGGGTCTGGAGGTTCCTGGGGGTGAGGGGCTGGAGGCTGTGAGATGGGGGGGGCTGGAGGTTGTGAGATATGGGGGGGGCTGGAGGCTCACAGGAATGTGGGGGTGGGGTCTGGAGGTTCCTGGGGGTGAGGGGCTGGAGGCTGTGAGATATGGGGGGGACGGGGACTGGAGGCTCACAGGAATGTGGGGGTGGGGTCTGGAGGTTCCTGGGGGTGAGGGGCTGGAGGCTGTGAGATGGGGGGGGGGGGCTGGAGGCTGTGAGATATGGGGGGGGGACTGGAGGCTCACAGGAATGTGGGGGTGGGGTCTGGAGGTTCCTGGGGGTGAGGGGCTGGAGGCTGTGAGATGGGGGGGGCTGGAGGCTGTGAGATATGGGGGGGGCTGGAGGCTCACAGGAATGTGGGGGTGGGGTCTGGAGGTTCCTGGGGGTGAGGGGCTGGAGGCTGTGAGATATGGGGGGGACGGGGACTGGAGGCTCACAGGAATGTGGGGGTGGGGTCTGGAGGTTCCTGGGGGTGAGGGGCTGGAGGCTGTGAGATGGGGGGGGGCTGGAGGCTGTGAGATATGGGGGGGTCTGGAGGCTCACAGGAATGTGGGGGTGGGATCTGGAGGTTCCTGGGGGTGAGGGGCTGGAGGCTGTGAGATATGGGGGGGACGGGGACTGGAGGCTCACAGGAATGTGGGGGTGGGGTCTGGAGGTTCCTGGGGGTGAGGGGCTGGAGGCTGTGAGATATGGGGGGGGCTGGAGGTTGTGAGATATGGGGGGGGGGGTCTGGAGGCTCACAGGAATGTGGGGGTGGGGTCTGGAGGTTCCTGGGGGTGAGGGGCTGGAGGCTGTGAGATGGGGGGGGGACGGGGACTGGAGGCTCACAGGAATGTGGGGGTGGGGTCTGGAGGTTCCTGGGGGTGAGGGGCTGGAGGCTGTGAGATGGGGGGGGCTGGAGGCTGTGAGATATGGGGGGGGTCTGGAGGCTCACAGGAATGTGGGGGTGGGGTCTGGAGGTTCGAGGCTGGAGGCTGTGAGATGGGGGGGTGCTGGAGGCTGTGAGATATGGGGGGGGTCTGGAGGCTCACAGGAATGTGGGGGTGGGGTCTGGAGGTTCCTGGGGGTGAGGGGCTGGAGGCTGTGAGATGGGGGGGGGGCTGGAGGCTGTGAGATATGGGGGGGGGACTGGAGGCTCACAGGAATGTGGGGGTGGGGTCTGGAGGTTCCTGGGGGTGAGGGGCTGGAGGCTGTGAGATATGGGGGGGGGCTGGAGGATCCCGGGGAATGATGTGGCGTGCGGGGTCCTACAGGTGTGGGCGGGGGTGCGGGTGGGGGGCTGGAGTCTGGATGCTCCTAGGGGATGCTGCGGCGGCGGGGGCGGAGGCTCCCGTCCCGTCCCAAGGGTGGCCGGGGGCGGGTCTCTCCATTTTCCCCGCCCCGGGAGCAGCCCGCACCTCCCGCAGGTTAAAACACCCGGAGCCGGGATCCAGCTGCAGCGCCTCCACCAGACCCTCCAGTTCCCGCGGACCCAAACCGGACCCGATCCTGTCTGACAGCTGTAGCCCAGAACCCTCCTAGAACCGAATTGACCCGTGACTACCCGACCCCCCCATCCCTCCCCGCCATGGGAGACCCCTTCCACCGCTCCCTGCTGCGCACCCCGCGTGGCCGGTTCCGCGTCTCGCTGCCCCCGGGGGGTGAGTTCCTGCTGGGGACCCCGGAGCCCCTGAGTCGGCCGGGCGCCGCTGGTGAGTCCGGGAACCTGGGGGGTGCCGAGAGATGGGTCCTTTCCGCAGCTCCAGGAGGGAGGGGAGGTGTCCAGGACTCCTGGGTTCTAGTTTCAAGTCTGGGAGGAATGGGGGAGGGGGGACTCAGGACTCCTGGGTTCCATTCAAGTCTTGTGCACTGAGGGGGCTCCGCCAAGGGGACGCTGTGTAGATCTCTCAGAAGCAGGTGCCTCATGTCCTAGGGAACTGTCCCCCACCCCAACCTGCCACGGGCTCAGGGGTGGGGGCCGATCCAGTGGTGAACCAGGGGAGATCCCACAGGAACGGGGGGGAGGGGGAAGGCAGTTTTCTGAGTGCCCCTTGCCCAGGATCCCCATCACCCAGCAGACCCCACGGTGACGCTTATTACGTCTGCACCCATCACCCGGAGCCCTTTGCTAAGTGGGGGGGTCGGCCGTGCCAGGAGGCAGAGGCTGGCGAGGCGTTGGACAGATTACTCTGTGTCTAGCACCTGGCACTGTGGGGGCGTGGCCTATGGCGAGGGCCCCTAATGAGACAATTGTGATTTATTATCTAATGTGACCCAGGCCAGAGAGCGTCCCCCAATCTCCCTGAATCGAGTATTTCCATCCTCAGGGGCTTAGCTGCTGTGTGCCACGGGCAGAGAACAGGAGAGCCCTGGGGGGCTCATCTGTGCCACACTCCATGTCCCTTCCATCACACAGGGCCAGCGCTGCCCAGCCCGTATGTGGAAATCCCCCCACCATTCGTGTGGCAGTCTGGGATGGGGCGTCAGGGCTTCTTCTCCCAGGGCAATGTTCCCCTGTCCAGCTAGGCAGAGGGGGCCCTGCAGAGCCCTTTGTTTATGTACACCACAGGAAGCGGACATTCGGTACCTGGCTGGCTCTGGCCCAGCACGCTCAGGTGTTTAGTCCAGATGTGCAGCCCAAACTGTGTGTGTGTGTGTGAGGGGGCGACGACTGGGCACTTCTGGGGTCTAATCAGTGGGGCCACAGGCCCCCAGGGAAAGGCCAGGTCCACTTCCTCACATCCCAAATTATTCAATAATATTTGCCCTGTGTTTTAGTGCAGATAAATGGCCCACTCCTCTATGGGTGTGATTTCCTCCTGTAATTAACCATTAACCAGGGCAGCCTGTTTGCATAGCAGGAACCCTCCCTGCACTTGTAGGAGGTCAGGCCGGGGTCGGACACTGTGGGTTAGGGTTGACTGGCCTGTGCTCCCGTCTGTCTGTCTCCAGCGGTGGTCTCTCATTCTCCGGGCTAGTTGTCTACATGCTAGGTTAGTCAGGACAAGCTGTTCTGGAATCATCATTCCCGATTAATCCCACGTGCAGACAAATCCATTCCCAGAGAACAAACTAGCATAGCGCTTCGCGTCAGTATCTCTCAAAGTGTTTGCCATCCTCCCCCACCTCTGCGAGGGAAATACCACCAGCTCCATTGCCTAGCAGGCAGCAGAGACGCAGACAGGCTGGAGCGGCCAGTGCAAAGCAATGAGAATTGAACCAGCTGCACCAAAATCTCCAAACCACTGTGCCCTTCTTCACAGAGGCCATGTCTGCACTTGAGACCTTACAGCGGCACAGCTGTACCGCTCAGCAGCGCTGCTCTAAGGTCTCCCGTGTATCTGCTCTGTGCTGGCAGGAGAGAGCTCTCCTGTCAGCCTAATTAAACCACCCCCAACGAGCAGCGGTAGCTGTCATCAGGAGAGTGTCTCCTGCCCATATAGCATTGTCCACACTGGCGCTTCTGTCAGTGCAATTTATGTTGTTCAGAGGGATTTTTTTTCACATCCCCTGAGTGACATAAGTTATACCAACAAAAGTGCTAGTGTAGACATGGCCTAAACCAGCCAGCAACAAGCTACTCCTAAAAGGTTCGTCTACATTTTAAGGTTAATCCGAATTAAGGGAAGGTAAGGCCATGTCTACGCAGGGCAGTTAGTAAGACGTTTCTTACCGTCAATGGACGCAGGGACAAGCAGTGATGGGCTTAACCTGCAAGAAGGAAGATGTCGGTTAAATTTTAGGAAAACACTTTCTATCTCTCAGGGTCGTTCAGCTTCCCAGGGAGGTCGAGGAATCCCCATCATGGGAAGTGTCAGCACAGGCTGGACAAGCCCCTGCCAGGGATGGTCTGGGTTTCCCTGGCCCTGGCTCAGTGCGGGGGGCTGGGCTGAATGAGCTCTCGAGGTCCCTTCCACACTCCTGCGACATAGCTAGGGTGCGAATTTAAAGTGCAGTTGCTCCCTGTACAGGACACTACAGCGTCTACTTCTGTTTGAAGGTGGAGTACGAGGAAACAGAAACTAGGCACTCCTGTTCTGGAATGGCAGCATCCACACATGGAGTTAATCAGGAATAGCTGTCGTGCTTTAAATTCACACCCTATCTTAATCTACAGGCTTGTCTGCACCTGAGAGTTAATTCAGATTACGTCTCTTTGTTCTGTGCAGCGCCTAGCGCAATGTGGCCGTGGTCCATGACAGAGACACCACAATACACATCATAACAATGTGTAGATGCAGCAGGGTGGAAGGGGCTTGTGCCTTCATGCCGGAGGCGCAAAAGCACCAGGGGCTTTGGCTGTGCCGCTGCCTCTGCAGGGAATTGGGAAACCAATTCTATCAGCCAGGATGAACAGTAAATAAACTCCACAGTGCAGGCCCCTCAGCCCTCGGGGCACCGAGACGCTGGCCTCGTCATGCTCAGCACTGTCTCATAAGCAGCCTGCGGCCTCTCCACAGCCTGGAGAGAGGCCCATGGGCTCCTCGGCCAGGGAACAGAGCTAGGCACTGGAGCCCCCAGCAGTCTAGTGGTCAGAGCACTCCCCTGGGGTGCAGGAGAATGAGGGTCAAACCTCTGTCCCCCTCAGTGCAAGGACTGGCACAGCCACACCCCCATCCAAGCTGTAAGGCAGGTTGGGGTGTGGCTCCCCTGCCGAAGTGAGCCTGAGGATAAAACAGTCCTCTGAGGAGGGGACTGTGAGACTAGCTGGGATCCCACTCTACCCCCTGCCTATGAGGGACGCTAGGGCAGGATGTTTTCAGTTTCTGGCTGAATCCGATCCATGCCGTGAACTGCAGTTAAAGTCTTTAGACCCAGGAGCGGCGCCAAGGTTTTTGCCGCCCTAGGCGGCAGCACTCCTCCTCTGAGCATTCGGCGGCAGGGGTCCTTCCGCTCCGCGTCTTGGGGGCACTTCGGCGGCAGGTCCCGGAGTGAGTGAAGGACCTGCCGCCGAATTTCCGCTGAAGACCTGGAGCAGAAGGACCCCCGCTGCCGAATTTCCGCCGAGGGCGGCAAAATGCCACCCCCCAAATCCTGCCGCCCTAGGAAGCATCGGCCCTGTTTAGACCCAGGGACTAGACCCAGCTGGTCTGATCTCCTGGGGACAAGCCAACCCCACCAAGCCAGCTTGCGAGTCACAGGCCGGCTGTGTGCCAGGAACGTTTGTTTGTACCAAGAACAGCTTCAGCAGGAGAGACTGAACCAGCCCCAAGCCAGCGAGCAGTGCGGTGCCTTGGGAAGGGGAGACCTAGTTATTATCTAAACCAGGCCAGACACCTAACTCAGAGAGTTCTGACCCTGGAGGGAAAGGCCCCGTATCCCCTCATCCGTGTCCCATTCCTGTTCTTCCAGCCCCCACAGCCCAGCCCGTCCTGGGGCTGGGTTAGCCAGAGACCCCGAGGGATCAGTCCCATATCCCATTCCTGTTCTTCCAGCCCCCACAGCCCTGCCCATCCTGGGGCTGGGTTAGCCAGAGACCCCGAGGGACCAGGCCCCATATCCCATTCCTGTTCTTCCAGCCCCCACAGCCCTGCCCATCCTGGGGCTGGGTTAGCCAGAGACCCCGAGGGACCAGGCCCCATATCCCATTCCTGTTCTTCCAGCCCCCACAGCCCTGCCCATCCTGGGGCTGGGTTAGCCAGAGACCTCGAGGGACCAGGCCCCATATCCCATTTCTGTTCTTCCAGCCCCCACAGCCCTGCCCATCCTGGGGCTGGGTTAGCCAGAGACCCCGAGGGACCAGGCCCCATATCCCATTCCTGTTCTTCCAGCCCCCACAGCCCAGCCTGTCAGCAAAGAGCCAGCCACTATCAGAAGCTTTGGGCCACGTTAGGTACTTGCAGATGGTGATCAGGTCATTGCTTAGTCTCTTGGCTAAGGCCTGGTATAAAGGGAGCCTTCAGTGAGATTAGGAGGATGGGCCAGCCCTGCGGGTGTCTGAGCTCGGCTGACTGCGGCCATGTTACTGAGTTTGTCGGGGGGCACAGCCACACCTGCACACTGGGGTGTGTGACAATACAGAGCGTGAGATGCTCAGACACTGGGGGTGGGGGCAGAAAAGTGCCTGAGACCTGGTTGGCGCCACAGCCCTAGATGGGTAGAACCGCGTCGCTTGGGGGTGTGACAAGCCTGTCCCCCGAGCGACATTGTGACACCCACCTCACCCCCTGCAGGCAGCGCTGTGTCACCAGAGCGTGTCTCGGGGAGTGGATTAACTACGCTTTCTCCCGATGCTGCGCTTTCAGGGGAGACCTGCCATTCGATAAAACAGCTTCTCACTGAAAAGCAGCTTTTCCAGCCCTCGGATGATCCTTGTCACTCTTTCCTGAATCCTTCCCAATTTATCAGCGTCCCTTTAAAACCTGGACACCAGAACTGGGCGAGCTATCCTGTCTCGGGCTCACCAATGCCGTATGCAAAGGTGCCACCTCCCCCCGCTCCTACTCACTAGTGCCCCATTTGTACCCAGTTACTCCTTTTCACCCTAAGTGGCTGGTCAGTTTGGGTCCTGGGGGAGGTTCCCTTTGGAGGCAGGATCTGATGGAGTCCATATTGCCTTTCATACAGTCTTGTTTGTTCATTCCTTGTAAATAAAGTCCTGCTTCTCCAAACGCAGGAGAGACCAGGAACAAAGTGAGCTGTTCCTTAGCTTGCAGCCCCAACCCCAAAAGCTCTCACTGGCTTTTTCCAGCATCACGCTCTGCTCACAGGCTTTCTTGCTGTTTGCTTCTGCCCCACTCTCTTTGTTCCCAGTTCGAGCCAGCGAGTTCTCCTTTCCCTCAGCCACACATCAGCAAAACAAGCTCCCTCTCCCCACAAGATGCAGGTTTTGGGGCAGAAGATTGGGCCTTGTTTTAGGAGTGGCCCCTGAAGCATTTCTTACAGCTATGGTGTGTGCTAAAACCTCACAAACACATGTGAACTCAGCCCATCCCAAGGGTTCACCCAGCTCAGAGCACCCTGGGCTAGGCCAATGACTTGTCTGTGTCTGACGCAGACTTGTGTTTATTTAAAAGAAAGGCAGCCAGTCATTATCCGAAGCTATGGTCCGCCACTTCCCTTGGTAGTTTGTGTAGCTAGATATTAATCGCATGGTTAACCATGGGACCACCGCAGGCACTCAGGTTCCGTTGGTATCTGCCAGGACACCCCTGCCCAGTCCTCTCCAGAATCACAGTCCAGCTACCCATCTTATACCTGTTCACTCCTGTTCTAAGTGCGTCTGTATCTGTTGGGCCTGTATCACCGACCTGGTGTTCAGCTGCATTAAAACGCCCAGCCGGGTGTTGGTTGTACTAGCAATGCTCTTCTCTCTCCCTAGCCCGGGACCCTGGGGGGAATGTTCCTGCCTCCCCTGCCCGGCCCAGAGAGAGGCCAGCCCTGCGACACTGCCGGGAAAGGCCCTGTGCCCCATTCCCTGCGGCTGGAGCTGGTGACCTCAAGATCAACGTGTCTCCTATTTCTGGCACTGTAGTTTCGATGCCTGTGGGTTTGGCTCTGACCTCAGGGGTTCACGCAGCAGCGCTGGTATCGGAGCGTGCATCCGGGTGTCGCGAATTCTCCCTTAGGCCAAACAAGGGGCACTGGGGGTTAATTGCCTAGCTGCATATTTTAAAACACTCCTGTAATTAAGCGATTCCCCAAGGGAACTCAAGAGCCAGGGATGGGCTGGCATTTATTACCCAGTGAAGTGGCAGCTGCAGTTTCTGCTTAAAACCTGAAATCTCCAGAGGCTCAACAACCCACCCGAAAGCCAAACCAGCCTGAAATGCGGAAGGTTGGGTTGGGTTGGGCATGGGGGGGGGAACTGGGATGCTGGTTGCAGAAAGAGTTCCTGAGTAGGGTGACCCCCCCCCTCTGATATTAGGGGTTTTGTCCTATAAAAGACACTATTCCTGTCCGTCTGTCCCCCCGGTCCCAATTTTCACACAATACTTGTTTCCAGGGAAGTGAGAGTGAATCTGAGCTGTCCCTTGATTTCCCCAGCAAGCGAGGGTCTTTCCTGGGGTGGATGGTCTGGGGAGGACATGGCTCTGTTAACGATCAGAATGTTGGTTCAATTTGCATTACGTTATCAGCGAGAGGCTCCATATAGAACCCAGGAGTCCTGACAGCCAGCTTCCTACTCGCTGCTCTAACCCACCAGCCCTCACTCCCCTCCCAGAGCTGGGGCGAGAACCCAGGCGTCCTGTTGAGTCAGGCAGGCATGCTAGGGGAATGGAACACAAGCTGAGGTGGGAATGCCTTGGGGCTGTGGAGTCTGAGGCCCCAGAGCAGCAGCGTCTGGGGACAGCGCACAATGTTTGTGTGTGCCCAGGGAGATATGACAGAGCGTCATGCTCCTGAGCACATCCGGTCCCACCACCCCTCCTGCCCCGCAGCAGCTGAGCTGGGTCAGCGAGTGGCACAACAGGTTGGGCTGGTCAGGGCTGCCCCAGGGCCCAGTCTGGCGACAGCTCCATGCACACAGATGCCTGGCACAACTTCCCCCCCTTCCCTGGGCTGGGGGAGGGAGGATCACTGGCTCCTGGGCTCTAGCCACTAGACCCTACTCCCCTCCCAGAGCCAGGGACAAAACCCAGGAGTCTTGGCTCTGATCCCCCCCTGCTCTAACCCACCAGACCCCACTCCCCTCCCAGAGCTGGGGAGAGAACCCAGGAGTCCTGGCTCCCAGCCCTCCCTCTCTAACCCACCAGACCCCGCACCCCTCCCAGAGCCAGGATAGAACCCAGGAGTCCTGTGCTAACCCCTCTCCTGCTCCCTTGCAGGCCAAAGCTTCTGCATCCCTATCACCGAGATGGTCGGGGTGCAGCTGGGCGGGTCTGGCTCGTCCCTCACAGTGGAGGGAAACCAATTCACAGGTGAGTCAGGTGGTGAGGGTGGAGGGGCTGTATTTGAAGCATCTGAGATGATCAACAACAGATGAGGTGGCAGTGCCAGCCAGCAGAGATGGGTTTGAGGGGCAGGTCTGGGAAGCAGAGATGAGTTTGGGGGGCAGGTCTGGGAAGCAGAGATGAGTTTGGGGGGCAGGGCTGGGGTGCGGAGATAATAAATAATAATAAAATAATAATAATATATGGAGATATACCTATCTCACAGAACTGGAAGGGACCCTGAAAGGTCATCAAGTCCAGCCTCCTGCCTTCACTAGCAGGACCAAGTTCTGATTTTGCCCCAGATCCCTAAGTGGCCCCCTCAAGGATTGAACTCACAACCTGGGTTTAGCAGGGGGGCAGGGCCAGGCAGCAGAGATGGGTTTGGGGGGCAGGGCCAGGCAGCGGAGATGGGTTTGAGGTAGGGCCGGGCAGCGGAGATGAGTTTGGGGGGCAGGGCCGGGCAGCGGAGATGGGTTTGAGGTAGGGCCGGGCAGCGGAGATGGGTTTGGGGGGCAGGGCCGGGCAGTGGAGATGGGTTTGGGGGGCAGGGCCGGGCAGCGGAGATGGGTTTGAGGTAGGGCCGGGCAGCGGAGATGGGTTTGGGGGGCAGGGCTGGGCAGCGGAGAGGGTTTGGGGGGCAGGTACAGGCAGCAGGACAGGATGGGGTGAGGCAGGTTGGAGCAATGGAAACGGGGGACAGAGACTAATGCGAGTGACTGACCCCCCCATCCCCAGGGCAGCTGTTCTGTGGGGGTCAGAGCCCCGCCTCTGGGCTCTGACCTCCCATCTCTGGTTCCCCCCAGTTTTCTTCGTGCAGCGGGAGAAGCGACAGCGCTGGAGCCTGGGCTCCCTGGAGTTCACTGTGACCCCCGGCTCGGGGCTGGCCCCACGCTGGGTCGATGCCCTGCAGCGGAGCATCCAGCTGCATGGTCAGTACTGGGGGGGGGTCAGTAGTGGGGGACAATACCGGGGAGACTGGTCAGTACTGGGGGGGACATTGGTCAGTAAGGGGGGGCAGCAGTGGGGGATACTAGTCAGTAAGGCAGAGGGGACTGGTCAGTAAGGAAGGGGGGACTGGTCAGTACTGGTGAGGGGGGCGGTCAGTAAGGAGGGCAGTAGTGGGGGGTACTAGTCAGTAGCCTCGGGGAGGAGGCACTGGAGCAGGCTGTGGAGCCAGAGGGTCCCTGGGGATTGCAGCAGTCTGGTTATTTCCCACTCCCAGGGTCAGCAGTGCTGGGGGACCCCTCCCTACCCGTGATGGGCAGAGGCTGCTGTGACCCTCTCCATGGGGCTTGATCCATAGCAACCGCTATGCCCAGGCGCCAGCACCCTGGGCTGGACCCATAGCAGCCGCTCTGGGCGAGCAGGGATGGGGGAGGGTGTCCTTGGAGGGGATGGTGGGTTGGGACATCCCTACGGCAGGGTGGCGGGGAAGAACCTGTGCTCCAGGAGCGCCCCACTCCATCATGCACCCCGCCCAGGAACCTGTGACCCGAGGTGATGCTCTCTCTGCTCCCCCACAGGTGTGACACGCCCCAGGAAGCTGCTGGTCTTCGTGAACCCTGGGGGGGGGCGGTGCCGCGCAGGTGAGATTTACCGGGACCGGGTGGCCGGGCTCTTTGCCCTGGCAGGGATCCAGACGGAGGTCATAGGTGAGTGCCCCCCCAACATCCCCACCACTGCACTGTGCTGCTCCCTCCCTCTGAGTGACGCCCAGTCACAGACCCACAGAGTTGGTGCTATGCCCCCAGCTTGGGAACAGTCTCTGGGAAGGACCCTTCAGTGTGTCAGACCCTCCCGAGGTCTCTCTCTTCCTTCGGGGTACACATGGCCGGCCCCTCTGCTTGGACCGAGCCCTGGGGCTCCAGCCCTCCAGATTCACACAGGGAGCTCGGCTCAGCGAGGCTGCCGGGACAGACGCCTGCTAGAGACTCGGCTGCGCAGTGGGACTGATGAGGACAGAACATAACAACGGCCAGGCTGGGTCGCACCAATGGTCCAGCTCGCCCCGTGTCCTGTCTGCTGACCATGGCACATGCCAGATGCTCCAGAGGGAATGGACAGAGCCGGGGGTTTATTGTGTGATCCATCCCCTGCATCTAGTCCTGGCGTCTGGCTGTCAGCAGCTCAGGGACACCCAGAGCAGGGGGCTGCGTCCGGGGCCATCCTGGCTAACAGCCAGCCCCGGACCCAGGCGCCAAGAATTTGCTTGTGTCCTCAGGGATTTATACATTGATCAGTGGCCAGCCTTGGACCCATTTAGTCTCTGTCAGCGAGGCGACATTCACCACAATGTCTCTGAGCCTGCCCTGAGCCCACGCAGTCCTTTCCCACCCACCGGGTAACACGACCATGCACAGGGGAAACTGAGGCATGCATGGGGTTCATAAAAATAATACAGAAAATTCCCATTTTGTGATAGCCCCTCCCTCCCCATCACCGGCCAACTCCACCATCATGCCCCCTTCCTCTGAACCCCCCCATCACCAGACACCCCCCACCCTGAGTGACCACTCCACCGCGCTGTGCTGCCCCCTCCTGCTGAGACCTCCCACTCCTGCCCCATGAGCAATTCCCACCCTGCAACCCCTCCCTCCAAGTGCCCCCTGACTTCCTCCCACTCCCACCCAATACCCTCTCTGCTCACTCACCACCCCCATCTCCCCACAGAGACCCAGCGACCCCACGAGGCCCGAGAGCTCATCCTGCAGCGAGACCTGGGCGAACTGGATGGGTGAGAGACCGCTTTGCCCTGCCCCCCCCCCAACCCTAGGATGGGGCACTCCCATTAACCCCCCCACACACACCTCACGTACCCCCTGGGCAGCCCAGTCCTCCCCCCCCGCCCCAGTAACCCCTAGATCTCTGCCCCCCCAGGCTGGTTTGCGTCGGGGGTGACGGGACATTTAACGAGCTGATGCACGCACTCATCTCCCGGACGCAGAGGAAGGCTGGGATTCCCGAGGACAACCCCACGGCCCCACTCCTGCCCCCCCGGCTCCGCATCGGCATCATCCCTGCAGGTGTGCATGGGAGGAGAGAGGGGGGGCAGTGGTGGGGAGCAGAGACCGGTGGAGATAGCAGACATGGGGGAGGTGGGCAGCAGGGTGGGGAGGGAGGACAGGGGGAGCGGCTCGGAAGGAGGGCACTGGGGACAGGTGGGAGGTGGAAGAGGGGGTGGGGTGGAGGGGTTGTGTGGGGGGGAGCTCCAGGGGGGCCGGGGCAATGGCAGGTGGAGATAGCAGACACAGGGGAGGTGGGCAACAGGGTGGGGGGTGGAGGACGGGGGGAGCTGGTTGGAGGGAGGGCATTGGCGACAGGTGGGGGGCGGAAGAGGGAGTGCGGGTGGGAGTGTGGAGCCTGCAAGGGGCAACAGCTCAGCAGGTCCCAGGGGATGACTCACCCCCATTCTCCCAACCCAGGCTCCACGGATTGCATCTGCTTCGCCACGGTGGGGACCAACGACCCCGTCACCTCCGCCCTGCACATCATCATCGGTACAGGACGCCTGGGTCTGTGCACCTGGGATCGGAGTGGGGGCTGGTGGGTCTGGGGGCGGGTGTCCTGGGTTCTCTCCCCAGCTCTGGGAGGGGAGTGGGAGGTTGGTGGAGTAGAGCGATGGGGGTGAGGGGTGGAGGAGAGGCAGGACTCCATGTATTTAGGTGCCCGTACCCCCCCTTTGCCCCAGGGGACAGCCAGGCCCTGGACGTGTGCAGTGTCCACCACCACGAGCGGCTGCTGCGGTATGCGGTCTCGCTGGTGGGCTACGGCTTCTATGGGGACGTGGTGAGCGACAGTGAGCGGCACCGCTGGATGGGCCCGATGCGCTACGACTTCTCAGGTGCCGGGGGGCCTGGAGGGCATGGCAGGGAGCCCCCAGCTGGGGTGTCCCCTTCCCCCAGGCCTGGGGAGTGGGGGGACCCCAGGGAGGGAGAGGCCAGTGGTCCCCAGCCAAAGAGGGGGTGGGGACTGGAGAGGGAGCCCCTGCCCTAGGAGGGCGTGTGGGGGGGATGGGCTCAGGGGATCCCCTCACCCAGCTGGGAATCCGGGAACTGACCGGGGGATGGGGCAGAAGGAGCCGGGCCTGAGACGTGCCACGGGGCAGTCACTGCCCACAGGGAATGCGCTGGGGAGGCCTAGGCAGAACAAGGCCACCAGAGGGGAGGGGGCGGTGGGTCCGGGGGGCAGGGAAGGAACGAACCTTGAGAGGGGCTCTGTGGGCAGGGGGCAGTTTTGACTGGAGCAGATCATGCAAGGCCCTGAACCCTCCCCCCATCACCCTACGCAGGGTTCAAGGCTGTGCTGTGTAACCGCAGCTACGAGGGCACTGTGGAGTTCCTGACGGTGGGGAGCACTGAGGCCAATCCCCGGGACCAGACGCGCTGCAGGGCAGGGTAGGTGGGGGTGGGGCGTGCAGGGTGTGTGGGGGCTGCTGGCCTGTGGAAGGGGAAGCAGGGTGGGGTAGGTGGGGGGGGGCTGTGGGTAGGGGGAGCTGCTGGCCTGTGGGAGGGGCTGCAGGCAGTAGGTGGGGGGGGCTGCTCTCCTGGGGTGGGGGCTGCAGAATGGGGTGGGGAGGCTGGTGTCCTGTGGGAGGGGCTGCAAGGTGGGGTAGGTGGGGGGGTTGCAGGTGGGCTGCTGGCCAATTGGGGTGGGACTGGATTCCATGGGGGGGTGTCAATCCAGGCCCTCATGCCCCTCAGTGCATGGGGGGGGGACCCCATGCCCCTGCCAGCAGTGGCAGCCCAGAGCATTTTGAGGCTCAGGGGTGTGTGTGACTTCCTATTGCACCCACAAATTAATCTGCATCCATTAAATGTTCAAGCAGCTCCTTCCCCCTCACAGTGATTGGCTCAGGCAGCGTCAGTCATACTTGGGGCAGCTCTCCCCCACCACTCAGAGTGATGGGCTCAGGCTCTCTGCAGACTCAGGCAGCATTGGTCACACCTGGGGCAGCTCCCCCAGGATGGCTCTGAGCCCCGTGGACGGGCTGGGGCCCTGGACACTCACTATCATAACCTCTTCCCTTGCAGCTGCCTTGTCTGCTCCGAGTCTAGTCACCAGCTCCTGGGGGGCAGCGAGGAGGAGAAGCTGCCCCAGCAGGAAGGCACTGGGGCTGCAGGTGAGCTGAGCCCAGGGCAGGCGTCCCTGCCCCTTGCAGTAACAAGCCAGCTGGGGCTGCAGGAGCATCCGGGGACACCCTAACTAGCTCTTGTAAACCCAGCTCAGCCTGGAGGTTCCTGCAATGACATGCAACAAAAGGAGGCTGAGCTGGGCCCAGAGCCACAGGCACCAGCAGATCTGGGGAGAGAACCCAGGACTCCTGGCGTCCAGCCCCTCCCCCCCAACCCCCACTCCCCTCTCAGAGCCAGGGGAGAACCCAGGAGTCCTGGCTCTGACTCCCTCCCCCCTCTGCTGTCACCCACTGGACTCCCCTGAAGTCATGCAAAAGGGCACTGGCTCCCTGGTGCAGGCCAGGGGGAGTGTCAGTCTGGGATTTAAAGTGCCCCCAAACTGGCAAGTGGTAGTGGTGGGGGATTTGGGGCAGAGGGATTGGGGGTAACGGTGTGTCTCCCCCAGCCAGTGAGTGGCGGAGGGATGGGCATGGAGGTTGGGGGACCAGCCAGCGAGTGGTGGAAGGATGGGGGAAGGGGCCGGCTTGGGGCAGGGGGACCAGGGTAATGGTGTCTCTCCGCCAGCCAGCGAGTGATGGAGGGATGGGGGGTAGGGGGCTCGGGGCAGGGAGACTGGGAGTAACGGTGTCTCTCCCCCAGCCAGCGTGTGGCAGCGGGAGCAGGGCCGTTTCCTGGCCATTAACTTGACCTGCATGAGCAGTGCCTGCCCCAAGAGCCCCGATGGCCTCTCACCCAGCGCCCACCTAGCCGACGGCACGGCCGACCTCATCCTGGTGCGCGAGTGCTCAGCCCTGGGCTTTCTGCGTCACCTGAGTCGGCACATGGACCATCGGGACCAGGTATGTGGGGGGGTAGACCCCCAGGGCCCAGGAAGGGGGCTTGGGCCAGACCTGGGGGTATGAGGAGGGGGCACAAGCCTGGAGTCACAGCCATGGGGAAGGGAGATGATGGGAACAGGGTCCATGGGTCAGCATGCAACAGGTTGGGGGAGTTGTAACGGTGAGTGTGAGGGGGGCAGACTCAAGCAGTCCTTGTGGGGGGGTCGCACCCTAGCCATTCTGGGTGCGGCCCCCAGGGGGCTCCAGCATCAGGGGAGCAGCTGACCCTCACTGTGGGGGATGGGGCATGGGGCCATCCCTCCCACTGAGGCTGGGTCATGAGCCCCAGGAGGGGCAGGGAGAGGCCCCTGGAGCTGGGTCCCTCCCCAGGCCTCACGCTCAGTCCAGCACCCCTCTTCCCTCTGCAGTTTGACCTGCCCTTTGTGAGTGTGCACCGGGTACGGGCCCTGCGCTTCACCCCCAAGCAGCTGGAGGACAGTGAGGAGGGGGAGCAGCCCAGCCGCAGGGGGTGGAAGGGGCTTCTAGGGGGGCTGTGCTGTGGGGAGCAGCCACTGAGCTCCTGGAGCTGTGACGGGGAGACCCTGCCCCACGCCGACATCAGTGTCAGGTGAGTGTCTGTAGCCCTATGGAAGGGAGGGGAGGGGGAAATGCTCCAGAGCAGGCCATGTCCGTGCCATGAAAACCACTTGACAATGGCATGAGGGCTTCCACCCCATGGCATTATGGGAGCTTCCCAAAGGATTGTGGGAGTTTGGTCCCTTTCTGCCCTCTGGGATTGTTGTAAGCAAGACACAAGCAGTAAGACCTGGGCAAATTGGAGACAGTCCAGAGAGCAAAAAACTGATGCAAGGGCTAGAAAACATGGACCTATAAGGGAAGATTGAAAAACCTGGTTTTTTTAGTGTGGAGAAAAGAAGATTGGGGGGAGAGGGAACTGAGAAACATTTTCAATTACATAAAAGGTTGTCATAAAGGGGAGGGAGAAAATTCATTCTCCTGCACCTCTGAGGGTAGGACAAGAAGCAATGGGCTTAAATTGCAGCCAGGGCAGTTTAAGTTGGACATTAGGAAGTCAGGGTGGTTAAACACTGGAACAAATTGCCTAGGGAAGCTGTGGCGTCTCACTGGAGGGTTTGGAGAACAGGTTAGACGACCCCCTGTCTAGTTATTACACAGTGCTACCTTGAGAGTAGGGGCTGGGACTAGGTGACCTCTCGAGGTCCCTTCTTCGCAGTCTAGGATCGCATTAGCCTTTCACAGCCACGTCACATTGGCAGCCCATAGTCAGCATGTGATCGACCATGCAGGTCTTTCTCCTCCTCTGTTGCTTCCAACCGGTCAGGCCCCAACTTGTAGCAAAAAGCCTTGGTGCTCGTCTGAGTGCAGGACCTAGCCCTGTGCACTGTTACATTTCCTTCCATTTCTGTCACTCCCACTTTCCAGGCTGTCCTGTTGATGCCGTCTTTTGTCCACAGGGTGCACAGGCAGCTCATCCACCTGTTTGCCCGGGGCATCGAGCAGGGGATGGGCCTGGTTTAGGGGCTGCCTGGAGCTGCGTCCTGTGAGAGGGCTGTGCCCTCGCCCATCAGCAGAGACCAAGAGCCCAGCAGGGCAACAGAGATGCTGTGGTCTGCAGGGACAGCTGCGTGTCAGAGTCCTCTGTTTGCTCCCTGGCCCCCCGAGGGAGCTGTGCCATGCTGGGTCAGACCATCCCCACCTGGCTGGCTCCGAGGTGGGGTGGGGACAGGAGCGGGACCCGCAGTCCTCTGCAGCGACTTGGAGGCTCAGGCCGCCCCACCGCAGCCCGACTGGACAGTAGCCACCACTGCAGACGTCGTTTAACCAGGGCCACGTCTGCGCTAACTTACATGGGCACGAAGCCGCTGCAGTGATCACAGTCGGTGTAGTGGGGTGGTTACATTGGCAGGAGCCAAAGTTCAGCGTTGACGCTTTCAGTTCGGTTGACATAAGTGGCCTTGGGTCGACCCAACGCTGTAGTGTAGCCCAGACCCCGGGGGTAAGCGGAGACAGATAGAATGGAGCTGGAGGAGTGGGAATGAGGGGGGGCACATAGAGAACGCGGGAGGGGGAGCTTTTGGAAAAGCAGCTCACTCACAAATAAAGGGAGAACAGGCCCCGCTTGGCTGTGTTTGATTCCCACCAGGGGCGGGGGTCGGGGCATCCGGTGCCTTGGTGGTGGGGGAGGCAGCAGGACATTCCCCGACAGGCTGGGGGGTGGGGGACAGCCCTGGGCACGGATGGAGACTGGCCTCTGCTTTAATGCCGATTTCTCCCCCCCCGCGGCTATCACCAGGGCCGTCCGAGTTACCAGGCGACACCCAGCAGAGCTGGGTGGCAGGGCCAGGCTCCGGTAACAAGCGGTCAGACCCCCAAGGGGCACAGGACGCAGCCGCTGGACAGACGGAGCACGGCGCCAAGGCTGATTCCAACAATCTCTGTTTACAAAACGGCGCCATTTACAAAAGCCCCAGGGCTGTGGCGGGGCTGGAATGTCTCAGCAGCAAAGCAAGCAGAGTCCAGGGCGAGGGGGCGGCAGTCCGCCCCACCGGAGCCAGAGGCTCTAAGCTCCCTCAACCCAGTGTGGGGCCAGAGCCTAGGGCAGGGGCGGGGAGCGAGATGGGCTGTAAACACGACAGGCCGTGCCTGGCCCAGTTGTGGTCCCAGGATGTGGGTAGAGAAGGGGCTCTAGGCCCAATGCGGGGTAGGGACCTGGCTGGAGTGCATATGGAGGGGGCAGGGTATCCAGACCCAGGGAGCTGTAGGGTATTGGAGGAAGGTGTAGATGAGATGGGTGGGGGGTTAGTGTCTGGGTGGGGGCTGCAGGAGACCTGGGTGAACCAGGACCTGGGCCCACTGGGGGGTGGGGTGGGGGGGCCACAGAAATCGCAACCTATTTGGTTGTCCAGGACATATCCACAGTGCCCAGCTCCACCCTCCCTGCCCTTCTCTGCCAGCCTCCCCCACCCTACCCAGCTCTCCCATCCCTGCCCTTCGCTGCCAGTCCCCCCCACCCTGTCCCCAGCTCCCCCAACCCTGCCCGTCTCTGCTGGCCACCCATACCCAACTCTCCCCTCCCCTCTCAGCCCCCAGCCACACGTCCCCACCCCAGGTGCCCCTGGAGGGGGGGAGCAGCGAGTGGAGCAGACAGACGCCCCAGGGCTAGAAGCAGGGTTGCTCTGGGGAGGCAGCAGCTGGCCCCTGGCTCAGAGCTTGTGCGGATTCACCCAGCGGTAGGTACCCTCGTACTGGAACCCGACTCTCTTCATCAGCTCGTCCGCCGCGGGTGGGCCCCGGCTGGGAAAGAGCAACACCCAGGTTAGCACCCACAAGCAGCCCCGCCGCCAAGTGTGGGGCGCAGGGTCCTTACGGGAGGTGGGGTAGGGCGGCCCCCCGTCCCCAATCATTCACCCCTTCCTCCGCAGCTCCAGCCGGAGACTCACCTTTCTAGAAGCTTAACTCCTATCTAAGTCAGGCTCATGCCCTGCCAGGCCCCACAGCATCTCTCCTCCTTCTCCAGCCAGGGTTAGGGATCCTGCTGGCCCCACAGCCCCCCCTGCCCAGTGCTCACTGTGCCTGCTGCCCAGCGCAGTGCCCTGGGGCCTCACCTGCCGTAGCAGTACGGGATTGGTTTGATCCTCTCAGACTCGATCTTGTGCAGCAGCGGAGTAAAAATGCGCCAGGCTTCACGCAGCTCGTCACTGGGGGGTGAGGGGAGCAGCATCAGTGCCCGTGCCACCCGCAATGGCAACCGGGGGGAGGGGAGGAAGGGGACAGCATGGGGGGATGGCGACAGCTAGTGTCACATGCTGAGCAGGTGGACGCGACCCACCCGCCCCACCCTGCCAGACCCAGCCGCTCCCCCATGGTCCTCAGGGACCAGAACCCAGCTGCCCTGCCCAGACCCAGCCGCTCCCCCATGGTCCCAGGTGCCAGCACCCACCCACCTGGCTCTGCATGGATCCAGCCCCATTACTCGGCTGTCCTGGGGACAGGGATCAGGGCCGGACAGGCCCAGCACCCGGCCGACTCGGGGATGGGGGGGGATCAGGGCCCGACAGGCCCAGCACCAGGCCGACTCGGGGATGGGGGATCAGGGCCCGACAGGCCCAGCACCCGGCCGACTCGGGGATGGGGGATCAGGGTCGGAGAGGCCCAGCACCAGGCCGACTCGGGGATGGGGGATCAGGGCCAGAGAGGCCCAGCACCCGGCCGACTCGGGGATGGGGGATCAGGGCCGGAGAGGCCCAGCACCCACCTGCGCACAAAGTGCATCTGGTTGCCACAGAAGACATCCAGGATGAGTCGCTCATAGGCATCTGGCAGCTTCACATCCTGGGGAGATGGAGACGTGAACTGGGGGTGTGGGGAGGGGCTGTGTTAGGAAGAGGTGGCTGGGATGTGGGGGGGCTGGTTTGGCAACCATAGGCCAGGTCCAGCTCTCACTCCTCGGGCAGTGGGGGTGGGGGGGGCAGCACTTTGTAGCAGTTGCTGTAGGTCAAGTCCAGCTTTGACCCCTTGGGCAGTGGGGGATGGAGGGAAGGGGCGGGTGACGGGGTGGCGGTGGTGGGGTCCTGGGGCCTGCACCTTGTAGCGGTTGCCATAGGTCAGGTCCAGCTCCGACCCCTTGGGCAGTGGGGGATGGAGGGAAGGGGCGGGTGAGGGGGTGGCGGTGGTGGGGCTCTGGGGCCTGCACCTTGTAGCGGTTGCCATAGGTCAGGTCCAGCTCCGACTCCTCGGGGTCGAAGAACATGCCAGGTTTCTTGGTCATCATCTTGGTGTAGACGGCCTCGTTGGGCTGCACCCGGATCACCAGCTCGTTCCGCTTGCACTGCCGCTGGAAGATGTCGCCCGGCACGTCCCGGAACTGCAGCCGCACCTCGGCCTTGCGCTCGTTCAGGGCCTTACCACAGCGCAGCACGAAGGGGACGCCTGGGGAGGACAGGTTAGAGACAGAGCTAGGGCCCCCCACCCCAATAGCACGACAGCACACATGGGGCAGGGCCGGGGTGTGTAGGAGAGAGACACTCCCCAGCATGCAACACCGCGGGAGAGGGGAGGGCATCAGATATTTCCTGTCCCACTCAGAACTATCCTGTCCGGGACCACCCCGTCCTGTTCTTTCCCAGGATCACCCACCCGTCCCATCCTCCCCACGGCATTGGCCCCCAGGCGCTCACTCATGCCCCCCACAGTGCTCGCTCACATCTCCGCCGGTCACCCCCCACGGCAGTCGTCCCCCAACCCCTTCCCTCCCACGGCACTGACCCCCCCCAGCACTCGCTCACCCCCAGTCCCTTTCCCCCGGCACTCACTTACCCCCTCACGGAGCTCACTCATCCCCCTCTCCTGTGCACTTGCTCACACCCCCGCGGGTCACACCGCCACGACGCTGGCTCACCCCCAGTCCCTTCCCCCCTGGCACTTGCTTACCGCCTGTGTTGCTGGCTCACCACCTGCTGGTCACCTCCAGCCCCTTTCCCCCTGGCACTCACTCACCCCCGCATGGAGCTGGCTCACCCCCTGCTGGTCACCCCCCCTGGCGCTTGCTCACCATCCCATCTCTCGTTGTCCACGTACAGCACAGCGGTAGCGAAGGTGGCCGTGTTGGAGCCAGTGGGGACAGTGGGGTCATCCAGGTAGCTCTTCCGGGCCTCGCCCACCCCATCGGGGTTCCCCACATACTGGCCCAGCACCACATTGCCCAGCTGCAACTCCGAGATGCACTTCAGCACCTTCACCTGCAGCGGGGACAGATGGCTTAGGCCCCCAGCATCACCACGGGGCCAGGGAGGGCACTGGGCTGCTTGTACAGCAGCAGGGGACGGGGAGGAGCCCAGGGTAACGGGGCTCGGAGGGTGACAGGGGAAGGACTGGGGAGCACAGGGTCAGCGCCATCACACCAGGTAAGTAGCCAGTCTGGTTCAGACACATGCAGTGGCGGCTCTGGCCCACAAGAGGGCACCTCGACCCAATCCAGTAGGACAGGAGCCACTAAGCACAGATGGAGGGGGGCCGGAGGGAGGGCAGGACACCTCCTGGCACAGGCCCTGCCCTGGGTCCCAGCACTTGGTGCCAAGCGGGATTCCCCCTGGGCCAGGGCCTGGGGTGCTTTGTCCCTGTGCAGCGACCCACCTTCTCATCCCGCACGTCGTCCGAGTCTGTGGAAGCTGGTTTTTCCATGGCCACCAGGCAGAGCATCTGCAGCAGGTGGTTCTGCATCACATCGCTGCCGGGAGGGGAGAGGAGTCAGCGCGGGAATCACTGCCCCAGCACGACCCCCGTCTGGCCCCCCAGCACAATCCCGTCTCCTCCATCCACCCCCAATGCCCTGGATCCTTCCCTCCCAGCAGGGGGAGGGGTCAGCGTGGGAATCCCCACCCCAGCATGGCTCCCATCCAGCCCCCCAGGATGATCTCACCTCTCCTCCATCCACCCCCCACTGCCCGGGATCAGTGGTTCTCAACCAGGGGTACGTGTGCCCCTGGGGGTACGCAGAGGTCTTCCAGGGGGTACATCAATTCATCTAGATATTTGCCTAGTTTCACAACACGCTACATAAAAAGCACTAGCAACTTCAGTACAAACTAAAGTACAATATTTATATTCCAATTGTCGGAGAAAAACACAGTTCTCACTCTTTGGTAACAGTGAGAATGTCAGCAATTTCCCAGTAATCCTGTGCTATGCCACATTTTTAGTTTTATGTCGGACTTTGAAAACAAGAGGTTTTTAAATGAGGTAAAACTTAGGGTACGTGAGATAAATCAGACTCCTGAAAGGGATACAGTCATCTGGAAAGGTTGAGAACCTCTGCCCTAGATCCCTCCCTCCCAGCAGGAGGAGGGGGTCAGTGCCAGCCAGCCCGAGTATCTCCTCGCTCTCCCCAGCCGGTACCATGTCTGCCCACCCCTCCAGCAGCCAAGCCAGCACCGCTCTGCCTGCCGCCCCCACATCAAGGACAGGGGCCCCCTGCCCCGCTCACCGGATGATCCCGAACTCATCGAAGTAGCCGCCCCGCCCCTCTGTGCCAAACGGCTCCTTGAAGGTCAGGATGATGCAGGCCACATTGTCCCGGTTCCACACAGGGCCGAAAATCCGGTTCCCGAACCTGCCAGCGAGACGCAGAGCCTGTCTGAGGGGGGGAGCTACTATGCTGGCAGGCTTTGGGGGGGGGGTGTCTCACCCTGACAGATGGCGAGGGGTCGTTAATGCTCCCCCGCCACCCGCCCAGCTTTTCCCTTGGGAAAGGGCCCAGCCATGCTCCCCCCCGGCACTGCCCCATCTCCCAGCCAGCCCCACCTCAGCACCATGAGGTTCTGCACCATCTCCTTGCCCAGGTAGTGGTCAATGCGGTAGATCTGGTCCTCCCGGAAGAGCGACGCGATGTGATTGGACAGTTTGTTGGAGCTCTCCAGGTCCTTCCCGAATGGCTTCTCCACGATGATGCGGTTCCAACCCCTGAAGGGAGGGGAGAGCAGATGGTGTCAAACATGGCTGCAGCTAGAGAGGAACCTCGGAGCCCCCACAACTCTCCCCCACCCCATGGGGGTCTCACCCACCCGAGGCCTGTGCTCTGACCTCATCCCCTGGGCGCTCACTCTTAGACCCTGCCCCACCCCCATCTCTCACCCATGGCCCATGCAGCATTCCTTGATGTTGCGGGTGACGTGCTCGTAGACACTAGGGGGCAGTGCCAGGTAGAAGAGCCGGTTGGCCTTGTCCCCGTTGTGCAGTGCGTCCAGGTGGGCGTTCAGCCGCCGGAAGGAGGTGCTGTCGTCATAGGTCCCTGACACGTAGCTGTTCCGGGCAAAGAACTCCTCCAGCTTCTTCTGCTCATCTGGCTCCACCTGGAGGGAGAGGACGCAGCTGCCATCAGCTGAGGGACACGGCCCCCCTAGTCAGCTAAGGCACTGGGGGACACCCAGCCACATACCCCACCCAATCCCAGGGATAAAGGCCCTGCCCCCCACTATTCAGGGGAGCTGTACCCCAGACACACACACCCCAGGGCTGGGGACCCCAGGCTCTCCACTGCTCTGGAGAGGTGCAGGTGGGCAAGCTGAGGGGGCCACACCTTGAAGTAGGGCTGGCTCTGCTTGCGGATGTCGGCCACGGTGAGCTGGGAGCGGGCGTAGCCCACCACATAGGTGTCATCAGGCAGGAGACCATCCCGGAAGAGCCACCTGGAAGATAGTTCAGTTGGGTCACCCGACGCCAGACCACTGAGGCACCGGGTCACCACCACACAGCCCCGGCTGGGTGGGGGGGCAGGAAGAGGGACTTACCAGATGGTTGGGTAGATCTTCTTCTTGGCCAAGTCACCCTGGAACAGACAAAGGGGATGTCATAGCAGCAAACAGGCAGGGAAAGGCCCTGTGCCCCATTCCCACCTCCCTGCCCTGGGGCTGGATGGGAGCTGGTGCCCCCTAGAGGGGAAAGGCCCTGTGCCCCATTCCCTGCCCCCCCCGAGCCAGCCAGTCCCTGCCCTGGAGCCAGATCAGAGCCAGTGCCCCCTACAGGGGAAAGGCCTCATATCCAATTCCCCACCCCTCTCTGCATGACACAGTCGCCCCCGGTCTACTCATACCCTCACACATCCTTTCTTTGCAGCTTTGGGCCTTTACCCAGGGTGGGGTGTGGCTCTGCGGGAGGGAGGAGCTGAACTAAGCTGCCACAGTGCTGCAAGCAGGCAGGCAGGTGTACTCACGGGCTCCGTGCCAGGCCCCACATCCTGCTCACGGGTGCTGTTTGCGGGGGGGAGGGGGGGAGAGGGGAGGGGCAGATCAGGCTGATTGGGTTGCACGTAACAGGGATTTGCTGAGTCACGGAGGCTCAGCACCCAAACGAAAGGCGGTTCTTGGTGACAGGGCGACTCCCCGGACTGAGCCACACAGACCGTCCCATTTGACCTCTGACTGACCGTGAAGTCTGTGACCGTGAAGTCTGTGCACACAGGCTGACAACATGGGCTCATTGTCTGCCGCAGCCAGTGCAAGCAAACACCAGCCCCCTGTCTGCGCCGGCAGGGACGTCCCCCAGATGGGACCACATGTTATCTGTGGGGATGGATCCCCGTCTGTCTGTCCCACCCTGGGGGTTTGGGGGCTCTGTAGAGCCAGACTGTCCCCTTGGGATGCTGCTCTGGGGTGGGTCAGACACAGGGGGCAGGGAGGTGGGTGCAGACACTGTGGGACCTATGGGGCAAGTTAGACACGGGGGGCGGAGCAGGGAGGATCACACTAGGTGGGTCGATTAATTCCCCAAGGGTCTAGCTCTGAGGGCGTCTCTGCCGGCTGAAAGGGTCACCGCCCCCCACCCCACCCACTAGCCCCATGCAGCACCTGCAGCGGCTTAGCTGCCTCCTGTTCAGCTAGGCCCAGCCTGGCCGAGGGTTATGCAAGTTTGTCCCGGGAGACGGGGCGGGGGGGGGCTCCCAGCCTGACCTAGTGTTGCTCTTATCCCATGTTGGCTCCACCCACCAGCCCAATTCAATGCAAACTGGTTCAGAGAGAGGGAGATGGGGACAAAACAAAGCAGTGAGTCACAGCCTTCCTCCCCTGCATGACTCACCAGGGGCAGTGCCCCAGGGAAGGTGTCTGAGCTTGGAGCAAGTCAGTGTACAAACACACAAACACACACATACACACAAACACACACAGAGCAGGGATGTCAGTCCCAGGTCAGGAAATGGCTGTGCAGGGCCCTGGTCAGCTAGGGGTGAAAATGAGCCAGTGAGACCCAGATGTCCGGGCCAGCCGAACCAGCACGTCCACAGCTCCCCTCCCCCACACATGACAGCAAGGACATTCGTGTTTCCCACCTGCCCTGCCCGGGAGCCAGACACCACCTTCTGCTCATTCCGTGACCCAGATTTCAGCTCCCCCAGAACCTGGCCCATTTCCCTACACAAAGCCCTGGGGAAATGAACAGGAAGCCAATGAAACTCCTTATCTATCACAAACACTGATAAGCTGGCTTTCTCCTCCCTCCCTCTGCTGGGGGGGGGGGGGGGGGGCACGTGCCAGGGATTCAGCTTGGGCCATCCCTGCCTGACCCCCAGAGACCCCAAGGGATGGCAGGGGCAGCCCCCCACCACAGCTGGCCCTGGCCCAGCTCATAGCATGGGGGCGCCTAGCTCCTGCCTGTGATTCCCTGATGTGAGAGGGGCTACAGAGGGCATCGGCTCCACTAACTTGGGATTAACCCACTACACATGAAGCTGGGGGAATGGGAGCCAGGCTCCTGGGTTCAACTGCCCTGTGCGACTTTGGACTAGTCACCGAATCGCTCCATGCCTCAGTTTCCCCACTACAGCATAGGGACTTGTGTCCATGCAGCACGTAGCATAACAGGGGCCCTGCTTCCACTCGGGGTGGAGCGGGGGGAGTTCGTGTGATGTCCGACCCAGCCCCAATCTCTGCAAAGAGGTGTGCATTACACACCTAAGAAGAAGGAGCCCACTGCACGGGAGCAGTCTCTGGAAAGCCGTGAATCTGAGAAGGACCTAGAGGGCTTAGTGAACAACCCGAGCTCCCAGGGCCACGTTGGGGATCCTGGGGTGTATCAACAGGGCAGCCGTGAGCAGAAGCAGGGAGGGGATTTTACCACCGGACACGGCCTTGGGATATTGCGTCCAGTTCTTGTGGCCACATTTTAAAAAGGCTGTGGAAAAATTGCAGAGGGCGGAGAAAGGAGCCAGAAAAATTATTCAAAGGCTGGAGAAAAATGCAAGAGCCCTAAAGGGCTCCATCTGTTTAGCATTTCAAAGGGAAGACTGATTCCAGCGCTGAGGAGAAAGGCAGCCCCAGCCCCGGGAAAGGGAAGCAGAAGCTAGAGAAATTCAGTCCAGCAATAAGGCACCTGTGGCTGTGATTAGGCATCGGAACCAGCACCTGAGTGAAGCGATGGCTTCTCCGTCTCTGCTGCCTCCCAGTCCAGCCGGGCTACCTTGCTGGAAGATGCTGGAGCCACACACAAGGTACTGGCTAACCAGGGGCCGAAGTGGGTGAGATTCTCTGGCCCGGGACACACACGTGTTGCACTAGATGTCCCACGCTGCCACGAGATAAGGGAGATTTACTTCCATGAAGCTAGCAAGGATGAGCGGTGTAGCATTGACCGTACCTAGCTACATGGAAGTAAGAGCTATGTGGGACTCATCTGTGCCAGGACTTATAGCGATAGCCACATCCATGTGACCATACACCTCTCGCTGTACGAGGACAAAGCCCACCCACCACCAGCACTGGGGCTAGAGCAGCCTCGCTCTCCTCTGTGCACAGTGACTCAGCAGCGCCTGGCACTTCCCCTTGTGCTAACACCACAAATCCCACAGCATGAGCGTCACCATCACAGCCCTCTGAGAGCAGAGGGAACCAGAAAGCGAGGTAGAAAATGGTTAAACTGAAGGCCCTGGAGAGGGAACTGGGGCAGTTTCAGCGAATTGGGGAGGGGGGGGCATTGGGGTGAGTGTGGGGAGGCTGGGGTGGTTTCAGGGGCCTAAAGGATGACTGTGGGGTGGTGCAGTTTTGGGGGCATCTGGGAGTGTCAGGGCAAATTTGGGTTGGTGGGTGAATTTGAGGGCACTGGGATGATCTCAGTCACACACATTTGCTTGCTGAAATCCTGCTACTGCTCACAGGATCAAGACAAGGTGGGGTCTGGCCAAGCCACAGCCAGCACTAGCAGTGCACCCAGGCCTCGGGTTTCCCCATGGCAGGGCACACAGCTAACCCCGATCTGTGCCTACAGGGATTAGCTCCCCACCCCCACCCCCCAAGCTGCTGCTGCTGGGCCGGGTTCCACACGGAGCTGTAATCGCTGCCTGTGTTACACAACTCGTTGCAGGAAGTTGAGTCACACTGTGCCCAGTGCCGGGCAGCCTGGCTGCAGCCATCAGCACTAATTATCTCAGCTGGTACAATCCCTGCCCTCTCCTTCGAGCCCCGTGCGGCAGTACCCGAGTAGCCCCAAGGGAGGCTGGAGACCGGGGACAATCCTGCAGCCATGTGGTGCTTCAGGGCTGCTGTCTCTCCAGGGGAAGATCAATCTTGCCACAGCCCCCAGAGCCATGGGCCAGAGGGATTTCAGGGTCCCAGCCCACGGAAACACAGAGCCCTTTGAGGGGGATCTGGGTCCACCCTGGGGACCGCTGCCCAGATCCATCCCCTCACTCAGTGCTCCAGAGAGACCTACAGGTTGCTCCTTGGCCACCCTCAGTGCTGACTGTATGCAGACTCCGGCACAGGTGACTTGGGTTAAGGCTGGAGGCGCTGCATGGGCCAGGTGCCCCAGGAGAAGGCGCCGGCATGGGGCACCTGCCTGGATGGCTCCAGGCTGGGCTGTGGGTACTCACCGAGGCCCCCATGATGATGAAGATGTGGGTGTCGGACTGGAGGAAGTCCTTGCCCTGGCAGAGCTCCTCACGCATCATCCCGCACACCTGCGAGCGGCTCAGCTCCCGCTGAAGAGTCATGGTGCTTGAATTGCTGCTCCCTAAGAGCAAGAGAGAGACCAGGCCAGTTTGGGTGAGCTGGACTCCCCGCCCCTGGGAGGGCTGGCCCAGTTTGTGGCTCCCCCAGCCAGCACCTGGGGGAGCAGGGCAACAGGTCTCTGCTTGTCCAACAGGATGGGCAGATACTGAGCTGCAGGGCAGAGGAGCCCCATGGCGGAGGGGAAATGAGGCCAGGTGGGGGTGTGAGGAGAAATCCTGGAATAGGCGCAGGGGGAAGGTTCACTGTTGGGTCCTGCCTCAAGTACAGCCCCAGACACCAGAACCCTGTGCAGTCCTGCTCCCCAATGACACCTAGCTCCAGCCCCCCCAGCTAACCACACCCACTTGCTCCTCAGCCCCCAGCACCCTCCTGCCCTCCCAGTGCCCTCATTGCCCCCCTGCTCCCCCCATTCCTACCCCCCAGCTCCCGTATGCCCCCGCACTCCCCCTGTTCCCTGCCCCCCAGCTCCCGTATGCCCCCGCACTCCCCCTGTTCCCTGCCCCCCAGCTCCCGTATGCCCCCCCACTCCCCCTGTTCCCTGCCCCCCAGCTCCCGTATGCCCCCCCACTCCCCGTTCCCTGCCCCCCCAGCTCCCACATGCCCCCCCTGTCCCCTGCCCCCCAGCTCCCGTATGCCCCGCACTCCCCCTGTTCCCTGCCCCCCAGCTCCCACATGCCCCCCACTCCCCGTCTCCTGCCCCCCAGCTCCCGTATGCCCCCCACTCCCCGTCTCCTGCCCCCCAGCTCCCGTATGCCCCCCACTCCCCCTGTTCCCGCCCCCCAGCTCCCACATGCCCCCCACTCCCCCTGTTCCCGCCCCCCAGCTCCCACATGCCCCCCACTCCCCCCGTTCCCTGCCCCCCAGCTCCCACATGCCCCCCACTTCCCCCGTTCCCTGCCCCCCAGCTCCCGTATGCCCCCGCACTCCCCCCGTTCCCTGCCCCCCAGCTCCCGTATGCCCCCCCACTCCCCCCGTTCCCTGCCCCCCAGCTCCCACATGCCCCCCCAGCTCCCAGCCTCCTCATTCCCCGGCGCCGCCCCGCGCGCTTCCTACCGCTCCCCGGGTCTCGCTCCCGCTCTGCCGCCGGCCCAACGCTCGCCCGGCTCCCCATCCCGGCCCCGCCCCCTGGCCGCCCGGTCCCGGTCCCGGCCCCGCCCCCTGCCCGCCCGGCTCCCCATCCCGGCCCCGCCCCCTGCCCGCCCGGTCCCGGCCCCGCCCCCTGCCCACCCGGCTCCCCATCCTGGCCCCGCCCCCTGCCCGCCCAGCCAATCGGCGGCCTCGCCCTGGCCCCGCCATGACACCTAGCGAGGCGGAAGCGGTACCGCCCCGGACCGGTTCCCAATGGGGTCCCCCCATTGTCGTCGAGCGTCTCTTCCGCTTCCGGGTCCTTTGGCAGCATTTCCGTGGGGAGTGGGACGGAGCCGCGCTCCCGGAAGAGAGAAGGGGGAAGTGGGAGCCGGGCGGGGCGAGACGAGACGCAGGTACTAGGACTTCTGGCCGAGGGACCCAGTCATCCAACCCCCCCCCCCCCCCCCCCGGCCGGGGAACCCAGGTGTCCGAGCTCCCCCCGCCCCACCGCCTCTTCTCCCCCCGCGAATTTGAACCCAGGTGTCCGGGCCCATCGGGCTCCCCCCCCCCCAGTTCATCCGGCGCCATCTCTCTCCGCAGGCCGGGGCCTGCCCGGCCGGATGAACGGGACCCGGCAGCGCCGGAGCTGCGAGATGGTGCAGCCAAGCGGGGGCTCCGGTGGCGACTGCGGCGGCCTGGGCGAGGACTCGTCCCTGGGCAAGGTGGCGGCCTGGCAGCTGCCCTCCGACCTGGGCGGGCCCGAGGCCCTGCAGCGCTTCGTGGCCGAGAACCAGGACCTGAAGGGTGAGGAAGAGCCGGGCCCCTGCAGGCCTCATCTCCCGACTGGGGGCCGGGGCGCTGCTCGCCGGGGCGGGTGGGTCGAGAGCTGGGACGTGCTGCGCTGCGGCTAGTCCCTGTTCCCCATGGGGGGGGGGCGTTGAGGGCTGGGGCGCTGTGCTGTGGCTAGTCCCTGTTCCCCATGGGGGGGGGGTTTGAGGGCTGGGGGGCTGTGCTGTGGCTAGTCCCTGTTCCCCATGGGGGGGGGTTGAGGGCTGGGGGGCGCTGCGGCTAGTCCCTGTTCCCCATGGGGGGGGGGGGTTGAGGGCTGGGGGGCGCTGCAGCTGGTCCCTGCTCCTCATGGGGGGGGTTGAGGGCTGGGGGGTGCTGCAGCTGGTCCCTGCTCCTCATGGGGGGGGTTGAGGGCTGGGGGGTGCTGCGGTTGGTCCATGCTCCCCATGGGGGGGGTTGAGGGCTGGGGGGGTGCTGCAGCTAGTCCCTGCTCCTCATGGGGAGGGGGTTGAGGACTGGGATGCGCTGCGGCTAGTCCTTGTTCCCCATGGGGGGGTTAAGGGCTGGGCTGCGCTGCGGCTAGTCCCTGTTCCCCATGGGGGGGGGTTGAGGGCTGGGGGGCACTGTAGCTAGTCCCTGTTCCCTATGGTGGGGTTGAGGGCTGGGGCGCTGTGCTGTGGCTAGTCCCTGTTCCCCATGGGGGGGGGGTTTGAGGGCTGGGGGGCGCTGCGGCTAGTCCCTGTTCCCCATGGGGGGGGGGTTGAGGGCTGGGGGGCGCTGCAGCTGGTCCCTGCTCCTCATGGGGGGGGTTGAGGGCTGGGGGGTGCTGCGGTTGGTCCATGCTCCCCATGGGGGGGGTTGAGGGCTGGGGGGGTGCTGCAGCTAGTCCCTGCTCCTCATGGGGAGGGGGTTGAGGACTGGGATGCGCTGCGGCTAGTCCTTGTTCCCCATGGGGGGGTTAAGGGCTGGGCTGCGCTGCGGCTAGTCCCTGTTCCCCATGGGGGGGGCGTTGAGGGCTGGGGGGCGCTGTGGCTAGTCCCTGTTCCCCATGGGGGGGGCGTTGAGGGCTGGGGTGTGCTGCGCTGTGGCTAGTCCCTGTTCCCCATGGGGGGGGGGGGCGTTGAGGGCTGCGGTGTGCTGCGCTGTAGCTAGTCCCTGTTCCCCATGGGGGGGGTGTTTGAGGGCTGGGGGGCGCTGTGGCTAGTCCCTGTTCCCCATGGGGGGGGCGTTGAGGGCTGGGGTGTGCTGCGCTGTGGCTAGTCCCTGTTCCCCATGGGGGGGGCGTTGAGGGCTGGGGCGCTGTGCTGTGGCTAGTCCCTGTTCCCCATGGGGGGGGGGTTGAGGGCTGGGGGGCGCTGCGGCTAGTCCCTGTTCCCCATGGGGGGGGCGTTGAGGGCTGGGGCGCTGTGCTGTGGCTAGTCCCTGTTCCCCATGGGGGGGGGTTGAGGGCTGGGGGGCGCTGCGGCTAGTCCCTGTTCCCCATGGGGGGGGGGGTTGAGGGCTGGGGGGCGCTGCAGCTGGTCCCTGCTCCTCATGGGGGGGGTTGAGGGCTGGGGGGTGCTGCGGTTGGTCCATGCTCCCCATGGGGGGGGGTTGAGGGCTGGGGGGGTGCTGCAGCTGGTCCCTGCTCCTCATGGGGAGGGGGTTGAGGACTGGGATGCGCTGCGGCTAGTCCTTGTTCCCCATGGGGGGGTTAAGGGCTGGGCTGCGCTGCGGCTAGTCCCTGTTCCCCATGGGGGGGTTTGAGGGCTGGGGGGCACTGTAGCTAGTCCCTGTTCCCTATGGTGGGGTTGAGGGCTGGGGCGCTGTGCTGTGGCTAGTCCCTGTTCCCCATGGGGGGGGGGGTTTGAGGGCTGGGGGGCGCTGCGGCTAGTCCCTGTTCCCCATGGGGGGGGGTTGAGGGCTGGGGGGCGCTGCAGCTGGTCCCTGCTCCTCATGGGGGGGGTTGAGGGCTGGGGGGTGCTGCGGTTGGTCCATGCTCCCCATGGGGGGGGGGTTGAGGGCTGGGGGGGTGCTGCAGCTGGTCCCTGCTCCTCATGGGGAGGGGGTTGAGGACTGGGATGCGCTGCGGCTAGTCCTTGTTCCCCATGGGGGGGTTAAGGGCTGCGCTGCAGCTAGTCCCTGTTCCCCGGGGGGGGGGGGGGGGGGGGCGGCAGGTTAAGGGCTGGGGCACTGCGCTGCGGCTAGTCCCTGCTGCCTGTCACCCACCCCCCACAATGTCATGGAGCCACAGGGTCTGGTCTATGACCTAGCCTGTAACTAGTCCCTTGGAAGTCACCCCTTCCATTGGCTGGGCCCCAAGCACCCCCACAGTTTACAGGGGCAGGCCCGTGGCCTTCGAGGCAATTACAGACCGGTAAGTCTAACATCAGTACTGGGCAAATTAGTTGAAACAATTGTAAAGAATAAAATTGTCAGACACATAGAAGAACATAAATTGTTGGGAAAAAGTCAACATGGTTTCTGTAAAGGGAAATCGTGTCTTACTAATCTATTAGAGTTCTTTGAAGGGGTCAACAAACGTGGACAAAGGGGATCCAGTGGACATAGTGTACTTAGATTTCCAGAAAGCCTTTGACAAGGTCCCTCACCAAAGGCTCTTACATAAATTAAGTTGTCATGGGATAAGAGGGAAGATCCCTTCATGGATTGAGAACTGGTTAAAAGACAGGGAACAAAGGATAGGAATAAATGGTAAATTCTCAGAATGGAGAGGGGTAACTAGTGATGTTCCCCAAGGGTCAGTCCTCGGACTGATCCTATTCAACTTATTCATGAATGATCTGGCGAAAGGGGTAAACAGGGAGGTGGCAAAGTTTGCAGATGATACTAAGCTGCTCAAGATAGTTAGACCAAAGCAGACTGTGAAGAACTTCAAAAAGATCTCACGAAACTAAGTGATTGGGCAACAAAATGGCAAATGAAATTTAATGTGGATAAATGTAAGGTAATGCACATTGGAAAAAATAGCCCCCATCATATTGTATGTATAGTTGGGGTTAATTTAGCTACAGTGAATCAGGAAAAAGATCTTGGAGTCATTGTGGATAGTTCTCTGAAGACATCCACGCAGTGTGCAGCGGCAGTCAAAAAAGCAAACAGGATGTTAGGAGCCATTAAAAAGGGGATAGAGAATAAGAGGGAGAAAACTTGTTCTCCTGGACCTCTGAGGACAGGACAAGAAGCAATGGGCTTAAATTGCTTAAATGGGCTTCGGGGTGGGAGAAAACCTCCTCCTACGGGGTTGTTGCTAGATGTGACCTGGCATATCCTGCCCGTTGTCTTTCTGTATCCTCCGCTGCCGTGGGTGTCAGGCAGTCCTTGAGCGACCTATTCATGCCATCCCAGGCCATGCACAGCAATGCGAAGCGCAGAGGGAAACTGAGGCACACACGGGCATTATACACATTACCAAACTTCCCCCTTTGTCCCAGAGAGATGGATGGGGTTGGAGAGCCAGTAAGGGGTGTGCCCCTCACAGAGGGAAGGTAAGAACTCAGCCAGCACCAGGCTAACACTCTCACTGTCCCTGGGGCAGAGGCCATTCGGCAGAGTAACCAGATGCTGCGGCAGCGCTACCAGGAGTTCCTGCGCTTCAAGGCCGCACAGCGCAAGGAGAGGGACTTCCTGATGCTCCGTTTCCGGGAGGCCCGGGATGTGGTGGAGAAGCTGAACGCTGAGCGGACCGAGATGAAGTGTCAACTGGAGCAGGCCCTCTGGGAGGTGGAGCAGCTCAAGGGAAGGCAGCAGGTATCTGGAGAGCTTCCTACCCCCCCACAACAAGGGGAAAGAGGGGTTGCAGGGGTATGCTGTGCCACCTCCCCCCAACACCAAGCCCATGAGGTGGTCTCACCTGGGCACTGAGCTCTCTGCGGTTCCCCGGCTCAGTTCCTTTCTGCAGCAGGGCCATGGGGCGTCGGGAGGTAGGTCAGGACAGCGGCCTCTTCTCAGATGACTGATTCTTTTGCAACTTCCCAGCTGAGCGCCTTGGAGAAGGAGATCCCTGAGCCAGAGGAGGCGGACACTATGACTCTGACCCAGGAGTTGGCTGAGCCCATGATGGTGAGATACACCTGGCGGCGGGGGGGGGGGGGGGGGGGGGAAATCTCCCCTAACCCAGCTCCCAATTCCCTGAGGAACAGAATACCCCCACCCCCAAAAGTCCCTTCTTTGCCTCATCCACAGTTGTGCTAGTGAGAGAGTAGAAGGAAAAAGGCCCATCGGGGGCCCTCTGGCCTGGGAGGAGGTCCTGGTTACTCTAGCCCTGGCCTCTCGCAGCAGGGGACAGGGTGGGAGCACTGGCTTGTGGGGGAGGGGGGCAGCCTGTGATGTCTGTCCCTCACTCTCCCTGTTCCCCCAGGCCCCTGGCCCGGAGACCCTGCAGCTGCTGAAGGAGCAGCTGGAGCAGCTCCAGGAGGCCAACCGGGCCCTGCAGGCCCAGATCCAGCAGCAGGTGCAGCCCCCAGGAGAGGCTGGTGTGAGGGTCAAGGTAAGGCACTGGTTGGGGAGGGGGATATGAATGTTACCCGTAATGCCCCCATCTCTCCCCAGGGACCCAGGGCACCTCGCTCCCACCTGCCCTTAACGCGAGGGAGCCTTGTCTGGACCAGCCAGGGTTCAGCTCCCTGCTGGCTTCAGCCATGGGCAGCACCAGGCCTCTCCTCAGCACACGCAGGCTAGCAATGACCCAGCATCCCCCTGAGTGCCCAGCCCCTGATCCACTGGATGCTCCCAGAATTATCAGACCAGCTGTTCCCAAAGGAACCCCCCCAATGCCCACCCCTGCTTTAAAATGAGGCCTTAAGAACATCATTGCCCAACATGGATATAGATGACAGAAACCCCCTTGGGACTGCCACCTGATTTGGTGAGACTACCTCTGAGCCCGTTTTCCCTGGCAGCTTGGGACTTCAGTATCCTGTCTTGTTGAGCCAGACATGCTAGCCTGCTGCAAACACAGACCCAGGTCTGAACCACGTCCCCCAAAAGCTGAAGACTTCACTTCTTAAACTGTTTTCAGTTTTCTCCAGCTGCTCTCTGCTCAGATTCCCTGCTGAGGGGGGCGAGCTGGGGGGACATCCTTCCTCTGGGTAGTGGGATGTTAGGTGTCAGTGTTCTGGCCATGGGGGGTTTCCATGTTCTCAGGCACTGCATTGATCTGGGTCGCTTTCAGCGGGTTCCTTACTGAACCATTCCTACTGCTCGGTCCTGCGCAGCCCCAGAGCAAACTTGACGACACCCCCCCCCCCCCACCACCACCACCACACACACACACACACACACACACTGGGTAGCAATGAAAAGTATGGGGTGGGGAAACGGAGGCACAGAGAGGCATCAGAAAAATCCCACGTCCTCACAGAATCAAGGGTTCTGGGGGGGTCATAGGGATGTTGGCGGGCCCCAGCCATAGAGGTGCTGGGAGAAATGGGGTGAGCCCTGTTCCTGGGACGGGGAATGGGACCCCGTTCTTGGCATGCCGTGTGCTGGGCAGGGAGACCTGGGCTCCTGCTGGTGTCAGGCTGGCCCTACTCAGCCTGGGACCGTTTCCCAGGGGGCAGGGGGAGTTGGGCTGGTTCTGGTGGTAGCTGTGGCTCAGTAGTGCCAGTGTCGTTCACAGGAGAATGGGGTCCAGCTGGAGAGGCCGGTGGAGCTGGAGGCCCTGCAGGGCAGCGGGGACAGCGGGTAAGAGCAGCTCTCGTGCTGGATAGGGTGATACAGTGAGGCTGGGAGACCCCCGCCAGTGCCTGGCCCGCCCTTGCCCCCGGTCTGGGCATCCCTTCCCCATTGCAGGGGAAAGGGGGCAGGTTCTGAAGAGGGACCAACAGGAATCCTCCTTTGTGGACACCATGGGCCACGTCCTTCATGGCAGGAATGACTGATTAATGTGTGGCAGGGGGGCTGTGATTGAGGGGAGCAGAGAGCTCCCCAGGGGCTGAGCACCAGTCCCCTTGGGCTCGGATCTCCCGGGTACCCCTCACCCGCCCCGCATGTCATTTCAGCAGGCGGGACGCAGCCGAGCTGCTGCAGAGGAGGCTGAAGGAGACGGAGGAGGAGTAAGTTGCTTCCTGGCTCGGACTTGTGCCACTGGGGATGGCGCTGGCGCCTGCGTGTGTGTTGGGCTGATGCAGGGGGCTATGCTGTGTGGGGGCGTGAGGAGAGTTGGGATGCAGGGTGCTCTCAGCGCTTGGGGGATGGAGTGGGTCAGGTTTTGTGCAGGAGGCTGGGGGACACTCGGGGTGGGGGGTTGATGGTGGATGGGAGGGGGATGCCGGACACTCAGCGTGGGGGGTAGGTGGCAGGGCTCTCGGTGCTGACCCATCACCTCGCTGTGCGGGTTTCCTGGCAGGAGCGTGGGGCTGAAGCAGCAGCTGGCATTGGTGCAGGAGGAGATGGCCAAGCTGGGAACCAGGACACAGGAGGCTGAGCAGCAGGCCGAGCAGCAGCTTCAGGCCCTGAGGAAACAGCTGGAGGTAAATACAGCCCAAGTCAAGGCCCCACAGGATGGGTGCTAGGCCCCAGCCTTTAAACAGCCCCTCCTCGGAACCCCGTAAGCATGCCCCCTGCCCCCAAGGGGTCCCCCTCTTCCGTCAGGGGAGGCCATGCAGCTTTATTGCGTCAGAGACAGAGCCCCCAGGCTCCGGCCCTCCGAGACAGACTCCTGGGAGAGACTTTTACACTCTGCAGGGACCCATACGCCCCAGCCAGTTACGCCCTGCAGCCAGGCGTTCTCCAGACAGAGCTGGGTTTAGTCACTTGGGTGCAGCTTTGGATGCCCTTCGATCACCACAGAGAGGCCAATGGTGAGACCTGCTATTAACTCAGCCCCATTGTCTTTCTTGCAGAACCTCCTAAGTCCCCAGGCTCTGCCTGCTGGAGTTTGCTGCTGTTAGGTGTTAATTGTTCAGTCCTTGGGCTCCCATTGACATGGGTCAGTGGCAGCCAATCCTCCAGCAACCCCTAGATGTGACGCTCCCCCCACCTCATGTTCCCTGCTCAGACCCAGGAGCAGCTTTTGAACCCTTCTGCCCCCACTGGATAGCGATCGCTAGTCCAGTAAATAACTGCCATGCATATCAGTCACAAACATTTTCAGGATATTTCCGCGTCATCACCCACCCACATGTGCAAACACATCTGACACCAGCCCCTCCTCCAAGGAGTCAGGGAAGTGGGAAAGGGAGCGGGTGGGGGCTCCATCCCAGCCTGCAGCAGCCTCACTCTCTCTGGATCTAGGTCCCCCAGGTGGTGTGGCCTGGGCTAAGGTGTGGTCCCTTCCCTCCCTGCAGCAGCTGACTGAGGACAGGGCCTCGGTGAAAGCCCAGGTGACCTCACTGCTGGGGGAGTTGCAGGAGAGCCAGAGCCGGCTGGAGGCCTGTATGCTGGAGAAGCGGGATCTGGAGGAGAAGTGAGTGTGTCCACCCGTGAATTTCCCCCCTGATCTGGGGCTGGCGGCAGGTTAGTTTGGCTGCAGCCACTGATCTGTCCTGGGAGGCTGGAAGTCGGATGCAGGCCTTGGCCATCTAGGGGACACATGGGACTGAGACCCCTGCTAACGTTGGCATCTCTCCCCTGCCCGGTGCACCAGAGCACAGGCTGCTGCCGAGCGGTGCTGCAAGCTGGAGCGGGAGGCCGAGGCGCTGCACAAGCAGCACAGCGTGCAGATGGACCAGCTGCGCATGCAGGCCCAGAACCTGGAGACGGCGCTGCGGGTGGAGAGACAGGGCGCCACAGAGGAGAAGTGAGTGGGCGTTGGGAACGGGGGCCATGGAGCAGAGGAGCGTCTGTTTGTCTGGGGGGCAGGGGGAATGTGCCACGGAGATGAGGAAGGAGAGTTGGGGTGGTATGGGAGCCAAGGGGGGGTGGGGAGCTGCCTCTAACCTCACAATTATCCCTCAGGAGGAAGCTGGCCCAGCTGCAGGCAGCCTATCACCAGCTCTTTCAGGATTACGATGGGCACGTGAAATCTGGCCTAGAGAGCGAGAAGAAGAGCCAGGTGGGTTTAGAGCTGGTTTCGGGGGGAGGGGGGCTGCTTGGCTGGCTTCCATGGCTGGGGCGAGCCCCGCCCCCCGGGTGCCCTGCTGCTCAGTGTTCTGTGGGCCTCTCCCCCACTCCAGGGCATGGAGCTGCACCTGGAGGAGCTGCAGCAGCAGCTGCAGCAGGCTGAGGAGGCACTGGTGGCCAAGCAGGAGCTGATTGACAAGCTGAAGGAGGACATGGAGCAGCACAAGGCTGTGCTGGAGACCATCCCGGTGCTGAAGGCCCAGGTGGGTTGTGGGGGGTGGGGAGTGGGAGAACTGTGCATGTGCACGCGGTTGCTGAAGGGCAGGGTCACTGGTGCCTCCCCTGCAGGCTGATATCTACAAGGCGGATTTCCTAGCGGAGCGTGAGGCCCGGGAGAAGCTGCACGAGCAGCGCGAGGATCTGAAGGAGCAGTTTGAGCAGCTACGGCGGGACTACGACAAGCTGATAGCAGATGCTAATGGAGCCACCTGGTGAGCGTTCTTTGTCAGTGTCCAGTCTCCAAACACCTGCCCCTTGGCCTGTGGGCCCTGTGAGTGGGTCAGAGCTCAGTGCAGCTTTCTGTCTTGCTAGATGAATCTGCAGACAGCTGCTTCGTCCCCTGGGGCTCCTGTGGAGAGCCACTGTGAGATGCTGGTGACCAGTCCCAGCCATGCCCACTGCCCTGCGTCCCATGGGGGTTTGAGCCCCACTCTAATGCTCACGGGGGGAGGAAAGGGATGCTGAAGTTCTGCTTTGACCTCCCCACTTCTAACCTCTTGCTGTTTTGAAAAGGACTCTGATGGAGGAGATGAGGAACCGCCATTCGGAGGGGCGCCCACCTGTACCCCAGCCAGGTAAGTCTTGAAACTCTCCCCAGGTGGGGAATGCTCATAGCCCAGGCCTGTAGGGGGCATCAGAGGAGTGGGCACTTGCATGGGAAGGTGCTGATCTTCAGGACAGTAACTTTCTCTCTCCCCCTAGTTTACAACATGGCCCCAGTACCTTTCCAACCCCTGCCAGCTGCAGGGCGCAGGCGAAGTATCCACGAGGAGCAGCCGGATTTCTGCTGTCCCAAGTGCCAGTACCAAGCTCCGGACATGGATACACTGCAGATCCATGTGATGGACTGTATCAAGTGATGCCCATGAAGGAGGAGGAGGCTGGGGTCAAGGGGGGTGCCTGGCCTGCTCCACTCTTTGCTTTCCCCCCGCATGGCACTTGCTGTTCTGCGACACAATGCTGCAAACTGGGTTCACAGCTGTCTTGAGCCAGTTGGAATGGACAGTCTGTGGGTACCATGAGGGAGGATGGGGTTTGCACCATTGTCTCTGCCTTACGTGAAACTGAATGTACCTGATCTGCTGTAATTCAGGGATTTGACAATTGGTGGAGACTGACAGATTAGTGGTGGGGAGCAGGGGTGCTGAGAGCTACTGAACCAAACGTTAAACCCTGTATATAATGGAAACCCCTTCAAGCTGGGGGTGTTGCAGCACCTGGCGGAGGGGCAAAGAGGGGTGGCAGGAACGTTTCACTGTTCAGCTCCTTTTTAAGCACCTTATTGCTAACCCTGCAGCATTTGCAGAGTGTAGCGGAGAAGACAGATTCCCCTGCTCAGTTTCAGGCTGTCGCAGCATCTCTCTGCTTTCCTTCTACACTGTGCTTTGGTTATTTAACATTATGGTCCATGTGCTGCTCTGAAAGTCAGACTCTTGCCTTAATGTAAATTCTATTGAAACTTAACGCAGAGGGAGGGGAGTTGAGTGTTTACAGATATTGCTGTATTAAGCCCCGCTGCCTGGTGTTGCTAAAGTATCCACAAGATGGAGAATCTACCCCTTTTCTAAGTACTTGGTATTTTCTTCTTGTTAATGTGCTTATACACTGAGCTAGATTCACACAATCACCAGGTCTGCCTTCCTCTACCATGGAATAACACAAATATCCAAACCACAAGTGCTGGCACTAATGAGGGGAGGGGAGAAGACAAGATAGCAAATAAAATTCAGTGTTGATTAATCCTAACAGCAGCTGTTTTACACACATGGTGTGTAGCAAGGCCTATGTTTTCCAAGGTGCATTTGTTTGTATTTATGGATCATCTAGAAGCTATACCCCCTCACTGTTTAAGCACCAGGGCAGGCAGTAGGGGTCTGGGTCACTTGTGTCAATCCTTAGTCCAGTACTATTCAATTCCTGTGAAATAGTGAAGGAGCTGCCACTATGCTCCACCTACGCACATCGTTGAGGCCTGAGTGGAAGTGCTGCCTCCAGTTCTGGCAGATACTTTCCTCAGTTTAATTGCTCTCTTTGAAAAGGTTATGGACACTGGTCACTTTTGGAAGTACTTTTTCTTTTTTTAAATTAACCTTAAAAAAGTAAAATTAGGAAGCTACCACCTGGTGGAGTCTTATGTCTAACATGTTGCTTATAAATTAACAAAAGATCCTATAGATCGGCAAAAAAAAAAGTACTGAATACAGTGAGTATAGCCTCATGGTGCATGCCTGCGAGCTTATGGAGTTAGGCTGGTTAGCATAGAGGGTACTTGGCTTGCAAAAAAGTACTAAACATCTTCTCATGCACAGCCTTTTCCAAGGCTCTTTGCCAGCTGCTTGCTTTGCAGCATTTATGTCTCATGCCCTAATGAAACCACATCTGGACTCCGAGCTTGGCAATTTGACTCTCCCACTGGCGGGGGTTTTCCCTGCCCCGCAGCAGGGGCCAGGTTGGGGTGGGAGTGGGTGTTACATAATCAGAAATCAAGGCCAGTGGGCATGACTAGCTGAGTGGGCTCACCCCCCCCCCAATTGGCTACATTGCAGACCAATCAGGAACCTCACTGTGCCGCTTGTGGCGCATTGCTCCTGCCCCATGCACCTCAGCCACAGTGGGCACTTCTATTAGCAGTCTCCTGCAGCCAGGGACTGAGCCTTATCTGGTGTCACACTGTGTTGTCCCCCGTCCCCCCCCATTGGACCCTGACTGGAAGGACCTAGCCCCCCTGTGTACAGCTTATGTAGACCTTCACAGGCACCCCCCACCCCCCAAAATTTCTGAAGCATAAAGAGGGCAAGTGAACCCCACCATAGCATTCCCCACCCCTCCAGTAAGTGTTCCCCTCCTTTAAAGTGACAGAGCCATGTTCCCCCAAGCCCCCCACTTTGGGGCCAGTCTCTCTCTCTCTCTCTCTCTCCAGTTGCAGTTATTGCTAGGGAGATTTAAAATAAAAAGTTTGGTTTGTATGTTGATGTTTAAAAGCCAGGCCCATTCAGCAAAGCACATCACCGTGCAAGTGGCCTCTGCTGTTCCAATCTGATTGGGGGCATGGAATGGCTTCCACATGAAGAGAGAATAAGAAGACTGGGACTTTTCAGCTTGGAAAAGAGATGACCAAGGGGGGTTGGGGTAGAGGTCTATAAAAGCAGGACTGGTGTAGAGAAAGTAAATAAGGAAGTGTTATTTACTCCTCATGACACAAGAACTAGGGGTCACAACATTAAATTAACAGCAGGTTTAAAACAAACAAAAGGAAGTATTTCTTCACACAATACCCAGTCAACCTGTGGAACTCTGTCAGAGGATGTTGTGAAAGCCAAGACTTATAACAGGGTTCAAAAAAGAACTAGATAAATTCATGGAGGACAGATCCATCAATGGCTATTAGCTAGGATGGGTAGGGATGGTGGCCCTAGCCTCTGTTTGCCAGAAGCTGGGAATGGGCAACGGAATAGATCAGTTGATGATTTCCTGTTCTGTTCATTCCCTCTGGGGCACCTGGCATTGGCCACTGTCAGAAGACAGGATACTGGGCTAGATGGACCTTTGGTCTGACCCACTATGGCCATTTTTATGCCAAACTAGGGTGACACCACCACACCGGGGAACTGAGATCAGATTACGACTAAATTGGAGTTAACAGGATTACACAGAGGGACTCAAAAGCAAAATACAGCCCCCATTCAGAACAGCTGCAGCACTAAGGCCCCCATGGGGCAGCAGGGTGTGCTCTGCTGCTGTGGTGATTCCAACTCCTCAAGCACATTCAGGTGCATCATCGCTGGCTCCCTTTTAGGGCCTTTTACCTCCTGTTGCATTGTCCCAGCAGCCTCGCCAGTGTGAAGAACTGACTGCAAGGAACAGTGCACTATTTTCTTACCGATGTGTGAAAGAGGAGGATTTTTCTTCTTTTTTAACACACCCTCCACTAGCTGAGTGCAGCTTCCTCTCTCTACAGCCAGGAGGATGGGAGGGGTGTGATGATATCTCAGTGACTATAAGTGGAAACAAAAGTTTGTTAACAGATGCATTGGGGGAGGAGAGGGAGAGAAAGGCAACATTTTGGTACCAATGCTTCCCTATTCCAGCATCAAGGATCAAAAATCCCCCCCCAGCAGAGCACAGCCCTAGCGAGAACGTTCCACCAGGGATGGCAGCAGCATCGCAACCCTCTGAGATGGCATCTCCAGCTAAGGTGCATTATGAAGCACAAATATGTGAGTCCACTTTTGAGTGCCAGTTTGTGATGGGCCAGCATTGGTGCCACAACCTGCAACGAGAAGAACAAGTTAAAAGGAGACCAGGGTGCAAGAGCAACATTCCAAGCAAGATCAGGACCATGTTGCTAGCAGGATTACAGGAGCACGTAGAGGCCCCTGTTAGAGGGCTGTTCCTTCACTCTCCCACTTCCCTGGTTCTTGTCACGCAAGCAGCAAAAGACCAGAAGTATGAAGCACAGACAATGCAATGTTTATTGGGGTTAGTGTCCAAGCAAGCATATTCCAAAGCCCTTCACACCAGTTGGGCTTATCTCTATAGGCCGATAGTCTGTTCCCCAGTGGTCCCTTCCCAGCTCTGACGCCGCAGAGCCTTGCCTGTGTCCCTGTTCCCGATTCCCTTTCCTCCCCCCCTTAGCAAACAGGATTTCAATTTCCCTTTCCACTTCCTGTCTGACCCCAGTTTATATAGTAGTAATCTCAGCTATAAATTAACCAATCATTTTACTGAAATCTATCTAACCAATCCTAACATATTGTAACATAATTCTCTAAGCAATTATATCCCATTACCCTAATTAACTTACACCTAGCAAAATTAATTATACATCAGACAGAAGCAATTAGAGAACCAGACAGATTAACAATAGAAAAGTGGGGGGCCATAAAGATAAAACATACAGAAATGAGGGTTTCATAACCACAACTATTGAGAAGTGATTTCTTGCCAGACAGGAGGCTATCAAACTAAGTTTTCTTTAACCATCTTTATCTGGTGGTGATGGGCACTATCAGGACAGGATTGTATTCCTAACAGCCCAATAGCACCTTATTTCAGTGTGACGGGTTTGGGTTCGCTTCCCAGCTTATGGTTGCCCCTGCTGCTTAGCCAAAGGCCTTAGCCTAAGAACAAGGCCTCAGACTCTCCTAGGGCGAGAAGGCTCATACACAAGCGGACTGTGATTTTGATTCTTTGTTTTATACCCCTGTCACTAGCTAAGTGATAAAAATACACCTAAGTTCTTAAAGTATAGGCCTTTACAGGCAGGCCTGCATATCTATAGTCTAACAGCCCCACTATTAAGTTTATGTTAATAGCATTGTGGTAGCACCTAGCGGTCCCAACTAAGCTGAGGGGGCCCCATCAGAGAGTGCACACCAGGAACAGAGCTGAGCTAATATTATGTAGAATTCTATGACAGCCTCCTCTTTTCCCTGCACCTTAGCTCAGCTGAAAACTCTACAAGGAACGTTAAGACCAAACTCTGGCCTTTGGTTCTGCAGAGTCACACTCAGGGCCAGTGTGTGTAAAACACAAATTGCTGGTGTTACTAGTTCCCAGTCAGTTCAAAGACAGAGCCACAGTCAACCCCTTAGTAAACAACCAATACACACAGCATACACCCTCAACAGCATTTGGAACATTTATAGACATCTGTTTACTACCTATTAGGTAATAACAGTGCTGCTGTTCCCCATAAAGCCTGCCCCACTTTGTTGCTATTATGCACAGTTCAACAAAACATTTACATTTCTATACCTCAGCCCATGCATATGAACACATCCCATCTGCTCAACTTCTCACTCTGCAGTCTGCCCTGAAGTGCAGCACGGGTCCCAGGAAGCTCCAGCGCTGGAGAAGAACAGCAGCATCTCTGCGCTTTTCCAAACTCTTCCAAGCCTTGTCCCCAAGCACAGTCTGGGATCCTCATGACTAGCAGCGCTCCAGCTTCAGGTTAGCAACTGCGTGGGGAAATCTGTAGCCTATATCCAAAGTGGTGCAGGCTCTGGGACCAGGATATAACACCCCCCATTGCCTGGGCACTGACCTCTCTCCACACGCCCCACTAGGGCAGATGAGGTCTGACAAACCCTCCCCTCACTCGACTCTACTCTGGTTTCTCTTGCACTGCGCTATGAGCTCCCTGCTTTAAACTGGGACAGTGTCTTGGTTTAAGTCCCACAGGCTCTGTAGCCTCTAGAGCTGCCAGCTCTCCCTCCAGATCCATAGGACACACTTGCCTATTGTGTGCATTCGCCAGCAGTACAGCTGGAATAGCACTTACCTGCATCCAAAATGATCCGGGTGCTGGGACCAGCCCACACAGCAATCACCCACATTGACTGTCTGCAGAGTCCACAGCGCTGGCTTTAACTCCCATGCATGTAACCTTCCCATTGCTCTGACCGGCTCAGCTCGGAGGGTGAATGGGTGAGGCCTGCAAGACTACATGCCCTTAATGGAAACTTCCTGTGCAGCTTCAGAAACAACTCCTGAGCATCTCCAGAGACTGTTATGCCCTATTTCTGGGTGTTTCTTGGCTGCCCTGCCCAACTGCGACTGGGCCCAATTACACAGTATGCATTATTAGCAGCACTAGAGTAGCTGAGCTCAGAATCTCATTTTGCCAGACACTGCACAGTCCTTGACCCAAACAGCTCAATTTGAATAGATACAAGGTGAGAAGGGGAAACAGGCACAGAGCAGGGAATGGACTTGCCTGTGATCTCACACCAGCTGAGTGGCAGATGAGGGAACCAAACTCCTCCTCCCCTCTAACCCACCAGACCCACCCCTCCCCTTCCAGAGCAAGGGAGAAAACCCAGGAGTCCTGGTTCCCAGCTCCCCCACCCCCCCAACCCAGTGGTTCTCAACCTTTTTTCATTTGCAGACTCCTAAAAATTTTTGAATGGAGGTGCGGAAACCCCCAGGGGTCCACAAAGCATAGGTGGAGAACCACTGCACTAGACCCCACTTCCTTCCCAGAGCCGTGGACAGAACCCAGGAGTCCTTGCTATCAGTCCCAGGCTGAATTCAGGCAGAACCAGAGGCCAGTATGGGAGAACACTAGGGTAATTTCTTCTCCCAGCTCCAGCAGCACCAACCTCCCTCACAGACACCAGATGGCACCACCATCTGGACTGAACAGACCAGCCAACTATCCCCACCCCCCTGCCCCCAACACTGCCCTCCCTGATCCTCATGGCTAGGCCATACCCCTGGGTTCAGTGATAATTTGAGGGGTTTCCTCTCTCCTCTCCTCCAGCCCTTTCCCATTAACCATTTTGCAAAGTGCACTGGAAAGGCCAAAACAAGGAGCATCCCATAAAGTCATGTGGTGGCCCCAAGCCCTCTTCACCTTTCGCATTCCTAGCTGCCCTATCCTCCTCATTGACCACTCCAGCAATCTTTGCATCATCTGCAAACATTAGCAACAGTGATTCTACATTAACTTTGATACTGGATACATCTATTGGCTGACATTCGGCCCCCACCCTTCTTGCACCATCCCATCCCACTCTAATCATGCCAATTCTAAAGCGGCTTCGTTGCAGGCCCTCTGCACAGTATCTCCTTGAACTGAGGTGCAGTGTGTGTCCAGCCCCTTCCCTGCAGATTGACCACCACAGCACATATAGAAATTGGTATTTATTGAATCAATCACCAGGAATTTACAACCCAAGAAGCAATCCACCTGGCTGAGCTGGTGCCCTGCCCTCTGGGGGTCCTCGACTCCTCCTAGCCCCAGGGTGGGTTTAAGGGGAAGAGCTTCATTAAAGAGAGGAAGGGCACATGTCCAGCCACATGGCTTATACCAACCCTCCCAGCCTTTATACCAGCTGCTCAGTCTGAACAAAGGCTGGGGGAGCCCGAGAGCTCGTTGAAATATTCCAATAAATAATTCCAGATAGAAATTACCTGCTGCTCTGCATCATCTGCATTTATCCTTAATAAATAACTAATTCATTTAATCTGCAGGAATCAATTAGCCATGTTAACCCCCTGAATCAGCCTGTGGGGGAGGCAGCATCGCGTGACACTCAGATCAGGCAGTCTGGAAGGGCCTCGCCTCAGCCACCTTGACCTTGGGAAGGGGAGCCGTTTGATCACGGTGCTGCTCTGAGTTGGGGAGAAAGATCAGCACCTGCTGCGCCATGAAAGGAGCACAGATCTCAAGGGAAGGATGGTATAGCGCATTCCTGCCATAAGTGCAGGGGACTGGACCTCTTGAGGTCCCTTCCAGTCCTATGATTCTGTGATTCCCATTCCCAAAGCCAAGACACCCAGCCAGCCCTGCTGCCCTGTGTCTGCGGGCAGAGGCCTATAGTGTCCAAAGGAAGGAGGGTCTGCCATCTCACGAGGCCGCTTCAGGGCTGGCGCTTGAGTTGTTGTCCTGGGGGGAGGCCGTGGCGCCCCGGGGCGTCACTTCGATGATGCGCGGCTTGTCAATGATGCGCGCAGTCTGGTTCCCCTTCTCCACGATGCCGATGATCCAGGCCTGGTGCCCCTCCCCGTATTTGGGAGACTTGATTTCAGCACAGAAGCGGGCGGCCTGCTCCCGGGGCAAGCAGATTAGCAGCCCCCCTGCAAAGAGGGACAGGGCTTCTCAGTGCCCATTGTGGGGGGAGGGGTGTCAAGTCGCCCTCAAGTCTCACTGCCACGTAGACAGTCAGCAGCAGTCATGGGGGGAAGGTTGCTATTGGCCCCCCAAACCTTCTGCCATGGGGCCAATCTGAGCAGCTCAGAAAGGGGTGAAAGCTCTTCTCTGCCCCATACAGTTAGCTTGTGGGCAGATGCCACCAGAGTCCTGCTGCCCAGCTGCTAGCTAAAGCTGGTGCATACGCAGTGGCTTGGGGTGACGTGTGGGGATTACCGTCTCCCCTTGCCCCAGGCAGGGACTGCAAGGCAGGATGACTAAGGCCTGGCAGCCAGCCCAGGAGGGTGGAGTCGATAAATACTGGAACAAGAGGGTATCAGATTCCGCTCTGCCAGGTTAACCCAGTGAGTCTCTCCCTCCCTCCTGTCGCACCAGGACCCACCATTCTGGTCACATGTCTCACACAAGGCCCTGGTGCCAATCCCAGCTTCATCCAAAAAACAGCAAGCTTCTGCGCCACAAACCGTCCCAGCTGCCTCCCCTGAAATCCCCAGGGAACTGGCCAGACCTGATGATGAGACAGCCGTTCCCACCCGCCTGTGGGTAGGTGAATTAGGATGCAACCTCCAATTCAGGTGACCCTGGCTCCCCACCCTACCTGATGTCTCTGGGGACGTCCCCTGCAGCAGCCCGAAACGATTCCCGCAGGCCTTGCTGATGGCAGCCATCTTGGCGATGATGGGCAGGTTGTGGATGACAAAAGAGACCTCGCTGCGCTGCTGCTTGGCCAGGTTTTGTGCGTGGCCCAAGATCCCAAAGCCCGTGATGTCGGTGGCAGCGTGAGCGTTGAAAGTGTGCATCAAACTGGCAGCTGTGGCAGGGGGAGGAGAGGCATTTACGGGCCGGTTGGGGGAGGAGCTAACTCCATGACAAAGGGGTGGATTCCAAAAGGGACTTTATGCACCTCTCACGGCCAGGGCTTCATCTCTTTCTCTTTTGGGAGATTAATGTTGGGAGAGGAGGGGTGCTCCCCTGAAGGCTCCCTGCCAAGCACAGATCTTATGTTGTGCTGCTTAGTTTAACCTCTGAGCTCACAAGCCAAGAGGCTGTGGCTGCTCCCTGACTACTGGCTCCTGACAGTGAGACAGGAAGCAGATCCTGTTGCCACAAGCCCAGTCAGGCTGGGAGCTGCAGAACAGAGCAGCCCATGCTCCTCGCCAACTACATGTCCAGATGCCTACCTGTCCTGTTCAGCATGGCCATACTGAACATGGCTTCCTGGTAGGCCAGCTCCACATCCTCTTTGGACACCACCAGCTTAATCTTATTCCACCTGTCGGGCTGGAAAAGAAACAGGAGAGGGTAAGAAGCACCCAGGCCTGCCCCCCCGCCACCCCAGCCTCCTCCAAACAGTATGAAGGGTCCAAAACAAGGCCTGTTGCCCATCTTGTGGATGTTCTACCGCCTGGGCCGCAGGATCTATGGGGGCTTTCCCATAGCAGCTCCTCAACCCCGACTCCCTCACCTCCCCTGACTGCAGGGTGTGCAAGCATAACAGGGCAACAATAACAGCAGGCAAATACGTACATTATCCAGCCACTGATGAGCGTTGACAGCCACCTGCGTGCCCAGCGGCTTGGTCAGCACCAGCACATCTCCAGGAACTGCACTGTCTGGCCTGAAACGGATACACCCGTGAACTGTGCGCACCCTGGTGAGTCATTCCTGGCTATGCCTGCCAGCCACTGCTTCTACTAATATGAACTGAGGAGCGTGGTTTTTCCATGCTGACCTAAGAACTCTCAAAGGCCATATTCCGGGTGACTAACGAATACTATCTGTTTTGAAACAGCCTCCCTGCATCACTACTCACTGACTGCATTGTTTCCCCGAAGGCACAGAAATCTCCCCAGGAGACTGAACTAAAGTGGACTCACTGTAAGAGAGAAGGTAGTTGGAACCTGAAAACCCAGACTGAGTTGGAGAGCTGCCGCGCTCATCCTTGTAAAAACCATGGTCCCTTGGGGTCTGGTTCCAGGGGACTGCGTAGTGGCTAGCGTGCAGCCCAGACCATGAAAGTCTGGGACCCCTCCCACTGCTCCCGCCACTCCAGGAGCTGTGCATGTCTCAGACCATCCTGCCCACCTGGGGCTTCTGGAACCTCGGGCTGCCCCTTGCCCTTTAACCCTGGTACTAGCTGTGCAGTCCCTGGGGCCTCACTGCTCCTCACTCACATGATGAATTCGTTGGGCTGGCACACCACAGTAGCAACGCCCCCGACGATGATCCAGGGATTCAACACAGTCTGCCCGCCTGTCACTGATGTACCGCCATCCTCTGCGGCATCCCGGAAGCCTTTGATTATCAGTGGCATAATCTTTTCACGCTCCTAGGGGGCGAGAACACAGGTCAAGAAACAGCTGGTGGGCTGGCTACTGGCAGCTCAGGGAACTTGTATGCAAAGAGGGCAGGGTGTGTCTTATGGAAGCCAGGGCTGAGAGGCACCAGCAGGGAGACAGCAGCTGAGGACCAGGATCTGGGCTCTGCCAACACTTCAGAATTCACAGAAAGTGGATTAGTAGGAGGAATGGAAAAGGACAACAACCCAATAACATGCAACAGGGCCAGACAGACTGATAATGCAGGTGACCTCACACCTACAGCCAAAGGTCACATATCAGAATTTAATCAGCTCCACTCAGGAAGAGCAGAAGGACTTGAAATGCTGGAAAACATGCCAGGACAGCAGGGCATTCTCCCAGAGCAAGGCTGGAGAGGTGAGGAAGCATCCTCAGAATGAAGGAACAATAATCATTCTCTGCAGCATGGACTCTATTGTGTTTCCCTGACAGCACACTTGAATAGTGCTTTGTGGAGATGCTGACATAGTTCAGTGTCCTATTAGAATGAAGGTAACGCCTTTGATGTGAACCAAGTTGCTGACTGGGACTTGACAAATGGGTCTAGGGCAGGCGTTCTCGAACTGGGGGTCAGGACTCCTCAGGGGGTTGCGAGGTCATTACATGGGGTGTCGTGAGTTGTCAACCTCCACCCCAAACCCCGCTTGCCTCCAGCATTTATAATGGTGTTAAATATTTTTAAAAGTGTATTTAATTTATTACGGGGGTCACACTCAGAGGCTTGTGATGTGATAGGGGTCACCAGTAAAGAAGTTTGAGACCCACTGGTCTAGGGACACAGAGTACCAAGCCCCTGGGGCACTGACTGTTGACAGGTGGTCACTGACATGACCAGAGGGGAAATTAAAGTTATTTGCTTTACTGCTCAGTATAACAAGAGCCTCCCCACTGAGCTGTGCCAAGTACTGGGGGATGAGAGAGACACACTATAGCATGGGCCACATCACACGGACTCTTTCCTTTAATTAACTCCCCCAGCACTTTAATGCCGAGTCCAAGCTGCCCAGCGCTGCTGGTTACAGCTTCTGAAAACCTGAAAATACAAAGGTACATGGTACTCCAACACAATCTTAAGAGTCTCCCCCCAGCCCCGCGCGAGCTGGCAATAGCCACAGGGAACAGTTCAAGTAAGAGAGGGAGCCATAATAGGCAGACACTAAAAATCTGCCACTGTTCATGCTGTGTTCCAAATTTGAATTTAAGCACTTCCCTGCACTCCACCTGTGATCCTGTGTGAGACATAGCTGTACTGAGTGGTGGGCTAATCAGCTGGAGCAAGTGGGCAGAGCTGTCACCATGCTATGAAAACAGCTGCACATGAACTTTGAGGAATGCCTCAGTTCAGTGCTGAATTCTACAGGCTGTCAGGAGAGGTGCATGAGGGTGACCTCTTCCTCCCATCCCACAGGGATGATCAGCTCGGGGGCATACACTACTGTGGCCTCCAGGGCTTAGTGAGGGGTAGGTGAAATCAATGTCTCAGATGGAATCCTCACTGCAGGAGTGAAGGGGTGGCAGCAAAAAGCAAATCTGGGATTGTTTGGGTGGAACTGTCTCTGCGTCTCAGCGTAAGGCAAGGCAGGCGATGCCTGTTCAGTACACCTGACCTAAACCTGAGCTTTGTCCTAGCAAAGAGGTGGTGTTGGACTTTAGCCTGCTGAACTCATGTGCTCTGTGATTTCTAGAGCGCCAGTATGTGTGTTCTTGGCATGCTGAGGCACAGTAGAGTTAAGGCTGTGTTGTGAGCCTTCTTTCCACTTCTGGGATTTCAGTTTAGCCAATCTCCATGTTCTGGAAGGACATGAGACACCACTGGGCAACCTTAGCTCTGCATTAACAAACTGTTGGGGGCAGTTAATTTCCTTTAAAAAAAAATTCTCAGGATGCCCACTTACTTGTCCTGCTCTCCCCTTTCATTGCCTGCATGATAGTCCCTTCACTACCCCGGTATCGTCTCACCTCCTAAGTCTCCATCTGTCCCATGCATCCTTGTTCTCTCTCCTCAGCCCTCTTCTCCACAGAGAAATAGAGAAGACCCACAGGTTGGAGAGCTGAAGAGCGAAAGCAGGACTAGCGCAGGGACTAGCACAAAGTCAGTGGGGAGTCTGAACCCCACTCAAAGGTCTCAGGCAAAAGCACACGGACACAAGTGTCAGCCTTGGACTGACGGAGACCGGAGGTGCTGCCCAGTTACGCCACTAAGATGCCAGGAAATGCCCTGTAGTCCACCAGGAAGCTTCCTATCTGGGTAATCGGGAAAGGGAGATGGAGGGAGAGTCCGGGCCCAACCATGTCTGAGCCTGAGTCTGGATCAGACCAATGAGAGGGCTCAGTCCCTGCCTTCCTCAGCACTAGGGTATTTCAGGGGCCTCAGATGGAAAGTCAGGGTTCTGGTAGGGGGACACGGACCTCCCCCACCATTTCCCTGGATTGTAACTAAGTGCCTGGAAATCTCAGTTGCACAGGGCAGAGGAGCTATCAGGCTGCCAGCTCTGGGGCAGCAGCTGCTTCACACTCTATAAACCTGTAGTATTTCCCCCTCTCCTGTCACGGAACATCCAATATACCCCACCAGCAGTGCAGGGACATGCTGAGCTCACCCATACCAGCTGTGAAGGTCAGTGACCACAGCACATAGCTAGACCCTTCTCCCCAACATCCCATCCCCTCACCTCATCCGTCATTTTCTGGCTGACACTCAGCAGCATCAGCATGTTGTCGCACTCGGTGATGCCCATGGCATAGAGATCACTCAGCACATTGGCACAGGCGATGCGGCCCTGGAACACAGGGGTGCGAGGGTCACCCATAGGGCCTACCTTCCATGCCTCAGGCTCTGAGCACAGGAACATGTGTGCCACTTCTCCACCCCCAACAGGGCCCCATCCCACATCCTGTGGGCTGAGAGTCTGAGAGCCCATATCCAATTCTCCTGGGCTCTGAGACTCAAGGCGCTCCCCCTCTTTGGGCCTATCTCCTGCCCTGTGTGCTCTGCACCACAGAGCGTTTCCCCTACAGGGGGCCCATTTCCCATGCTCTGAGTCAGAGAATATCCCCTACCCACTCATCCCTCCATGGGCTCTGAGCTCACGAGTACACCCCCCATGAAGATGGCATGCCCATGACAGTCGCCTTCCACCAGCCATCACAAGCATGGTCTCTGGCATTACTTGCTCCCTTCCCCTGCCCACTCTGGAACCCACCCCTGCTCGTACCATCATGTAGGGATCCTCAACCAGTGGGTAGAAGAAGTCTGTGGTCTGTACAAGGGAGAGACCCCCATGCCTGAGGGGAATGACGCAAGAGTCCATCCCTATGCCTATGAGCAGGAGACGGAAACTTTCACATCAGCATCGGCCCTCCAGCCCCCCACCCTACCCATAATCCCCATTCCCCAAAGATGTCCCAACACCTGGAACCTTTATCTCTCCACTGTCACAGGCCCCATGGCCAATTCAACCCCCCTACCTCTCCTACCCCACCCACCGTCCGTATCCATCCAAACCCACTGCCCCAACTCTCCACTGTCACCTTGAATCCCTCTAAGCTGCCACCTCAACCTCCTCCCACAACCCTTATCCCTCAACTCCTAGACTCAACCACCCCCTGCCTCAACGACCCTCAGCCCAGACTTCCCCCACAGGCCCAACCCCCTCCCTATTGCTGCCTCTCAACAGCCCCCTTTTCCCTCAC